>NW_026279506.1:10000-17500 GCF_023373465.1 Oncorhynchus keta
GATCTCATTGGGCTAATTCCTGGCATTGAAACTTCCACGTTTGACAAATTGGGCTTGGAGAAGAAACTCAGAGAGAGAGAGAGAGAAAACAGAGAGAAACAGAGAGAGAGAGAGAGAGAGAGAGAGAGAGAGAGAGAGAGAGAGAGAGAGAGAGAGAGAGAGAAATTTCCACTACTACCATTAGTATTTCTTCTCTCTGAGCCCTGATTTGAGGCACATTTTTATCCTCTTGTCCTTCCAGTAGCTAGCGGTCCCTGGGACGAGAGGAATCATGACAAAATACATTTTGGAGACAAATATTTTTCAGTAGCCTATTCCTCTCAAGGAGACTAGCTGATACACATGACAGTCAAGGAGTCTAGCTGATACACATGACAGTCAAGGAGACTAGCTGATACACATGACAGTCAAGGAGACTAGCTGATACACATGACAGTCAAGGAGACTAGTTGATACACATGACAGTCAAGGAGACTAGCTGATACACATGACAGTCAAGGAGACTAGCTGATACACATGACAGTCAAGGAGACGAGCTGACACACATGACAGTCAAGGAGTCTAGCTGATACACATGACAGTCAAGGAGACGAGCTGATACATGACAGTCAAGGAGACTAGCTGATACACATGACAGTCAAGGAGACTAGCTTATACACATGACAGTCAAGGAGACTAGCTGATACACATGACAGTCAAGGAGACTAGCTGATACACATGACAGTCAAGGAGACTAGCTGATACACATGACAGTCAAGGAGACTAGCTGATACACATGACAGTCAAGGAGACGAGCTGATACACATGACAGTCAAGGAGACTAGCTGATACATGACAGTCAAGGAGACGAGCTGACACACATGACAGTCAAGGAGACGAGCTGACACACATGACAGTCAAGGAGACGAGCTGACACACATGACAGTCAAGGAGACGAGCTGACACACATGACAGTCAAGGAGACTATTTGACACACATGACAGTCAAGGAGACTAGTTGACACACATGACAGTCAAGGAGACTAGCTGATACACACATGACAGTCAAGGAGACTAGTTGACACACATGACAGTCAAGGAGACTAGTTGACACACATGACAGTCAAGGAGCATAGCTGATACACATGACAGTCAAGGAGACTAGCTGATACACATGACAGTCAAGGAGACGAGCTGATACACATGACAGTCAAGGAGACTAGCTGATACACATGACAGTCAAGGAGACTAGTTGACACACATGACAGTCAAGGAGTCTAGCTGATACACATGACAGTCAAGGAGACTAGCTGATACACATGACAGTCAAGGAGACTAGCTGATACACATGACAGTCAAGGAGACGAGCTGATACACATGACAGTCAAGGAGACTAGCTGATACACACATGACAGTCAAGGAGACGAGCTGATACACATGACAGTCAAGGAGACTAGCTGATACACATGACAGTCAAGGAGACTAGCTGATACACATGACAGTCAAGGAGACTAGTTGACACACATGACAGTCAAGGAGACTAGCTGATACACATGACAGTCAAGGAGACTAGTTGACACACATGACAGTCAGGAGACTAGCTGATACACATGACAGTCAAGGAGACTAGCTGACACATGACAGTCAAGGAGACGAGCTGATACACATGACAGTCAAGGAGACTAGCTGATACACATGACAGTCAAGGAGACTAGCTGATACACACATGACAGTCAAGGAGACAGCTGATACACATGACAGTCAAGGAGACGAGCTGATACACATGACAGTCAAGGAGACGAGCTGACACACATGACAGTCAAGGAGCGAGCTGACACACATGACAGTCAAGGAGACGAGCTGACACACATGACAGTCAAGGAGACGAGCTGACACACATGACAGTCAAGGAGACTAGTTGACACACATGACAGTCAAGGAGACTAGCTGATACACATGACAGTCAAGGAGACTAGCTGACACACATGACAGTCAAGGAGTCTAGCTGATACACATGACAGTCAAGGAGACTAGCTGACACACATGACAGTCAAGGAGACTAGCTGACACACATGACAGTCAAGGAGACTAGCTGACACATGACAGTCAGGAGACGAGCTGACACATGACAGTCAAGGAGACTAGTTGACACACATGACAGTCAAGTAGACTAGCTGATACACATGACAGTCAAGGAGACTAGCTGATACACATGACAGTCAAGGAGACTAGCTGATACACATGACAGTCAAGGAGACGAGCTGACACACATGACAGTCAAGGAGTCTAGCTGATACACATGACAGTCAAGGAGACTAGCTGACACATGACAGTCAAGGAGACTAGCTGACACACATGACAGTCAAGGAGACTAGCTGATACACATGACAGTCAAGGAGACTAGCTGATACACATGACAGTCAAGGAGACTAGCTGATACACATGACAGTCAAGGAGACTAGCTGATACACATGACAGTCAAGGAGACTAGTTGACACACATGACAGTCAAGGAGTCTAGCTGACACATGACAGTCAAGGAGTCTAGCTGATACACATGACAGTCAAGGAGTCTAGCTGATACACATGACAGTCAAGGAGACTAGCTGACACACATGACAGTCAAGGAGACTAGCTGATACACATGACAGTCAAGGAGACTAGCTGATACACATGACAGTCAAGGAGACTAGCTGATACACATGACAGTCAAGGAGACTAGCTGATACACATGACAGTCAAGGAGACTAGTTGACACACATGACAGTCAAGGAGTCTAGCTGATACACATGACAGTCAAGGAGACTAGCTGATACACATGACAGTCAAGGAGACTAGCTGATACACATGACAGTCAAGGAGACGAGCTGATACACATGACAGTCAAGGAGACTAGCTGATACACACATGACAGTCAAGGAGACGAGCTGACACACATGACAGTCAAGGAGACGAGCTGACACACATGACAGTCAAGGAGACGAGCTGACACACATGACAGTCAAGGAGACTAGTTGACACACATGACAGTCAAGGAGACTAGCTGATACACATGACAGTCAAGGAGACTAGCTGACACACATGACAGTCAAGGAGTCTAGCTGATACACATGACAGTCAAGGAGACTAGCTGACACACATGACAGTCAAGGAGACGAGCTGACACACATGACAGTCAAGGAGACTAGCTGACACACATGACAGTCAAGGAGACGAGCTGACACACATGACAGTCAAGGAGACTAGTTGACACACATGACAGTCAAGTAGACTAGCTGATACACATGACAGTCAAGGAGACTAGCTGATACACATGACAGTCAAGGAGACTAGCTGATACACATGACAGTCAAGGAGACGAGCTGACACACATGACAGTCAAGGAGTCTAGCTGATACACATGACAGTCAAGGAGACTAGCTGACACACATGACAGTCAAGGAGACTAGCTGACACACATGACAGTCAAGGAGACTAGCTGATACACATGACAGTCAAGGAGACTAGCTGATACACATGACAGTCAAGGAGACTAGCTGATACACATGACAGTCAAGGAGACGAGCTGATACACATGACAGTCAAGGAGACGAGCTGATACACATGACAGTCAAGGAGACTAGCTGATACACATGACAGTCAAGGAGACTAGCTGATACACATGACAGTCAAGGAGACTAGCTGACACACATGACAGTCAAGGAGACGAGCTGATACACATGACAGTCAAGGAGACGAGCTGACACACATGACAGTCAAGGAGACTAGCTGATACACATGACAGTCAAGGAGACTAGCTGACACACATGACAGTCAAGGAGACTAGTTGATACACATGACAGTCAAGGAGACGAGCTGACACACATGACAGTCAAGGAGACGAGCTGACACACATGACAGTCAAGGAGACGAGCTGACACACATGACAGTCAAGGAGACTAGCTGATACACATGACAGTCAAGGAGACTAGCTGATACACATGACAGTCAAGGAGACTAGCTGATACACATGACAGTCAAGGAGACTAGCTGATACACATGACAGTCAAGGAGACTAGCTGATACACATGACAGTCAAGGAGACTAGTTGACACATGACAGTCAAGGAGTCTAGCTGATACACATGACAGTCAAGGAGACTAGCTGATACACATGACAGTCAAGGAGACTAGCTGATACACATGACAGTCAAGGAGACGAGCTGATACACATGACAGTCAAGGAGACTAGCTGATACACACATGACAGTCAAGGAGACGAGCTGACACACATGACAGTCAAGGAGACGAGCTGACACACATGACAGTCAAGGAGACGAGCTGACACACATGACAGTCAAGGAGACTAGTTGACACACATGACAGTCAAGGAGACTAGCTGATACACATGACAGTCAAGGAGACTAGCTGACACACATGACAGTCAAGGAGTCTAGCTGATACACATGACAGTCAAGGAGACTAGCTGACACACATGACAGTCAAGGAGACTAGCTGACACACATGACAGTCAAGGAGACTAGCTGACACACATGACAGTCAAGGAGACGAGCTGACACACATGACAGTCAAGGAGACTAGTTGACACACATGACAGTCAAGTAGACTAGCTGATACACATGACAGTCAAGGAGACTAGCTGATACACATGACAGTCAAGGAGACTAGCTGATACACATGACAGTCAAGGAGACGAGCTGACACACATGACAGTCAAGGAGTCTAGCTGATACACATGACAGTCAAGGAGACTAGCTGATACACATGACAGTCAAGGAGACTAGCTGATACACATGACAGTCAAGGAGACTAGCTGATACACATGACAGTCAAGGAGACTAGCTGATACACATGACAGTCAAGGAGACTAGCTGATACACATGACAGTCAAGGAGACGAGCTGATACACATGACAGTCAAGGAGACTAGCTGATACACATGACAGTCAAGGAGACTAGCTGATACACATGACAGTCAAGGAGACTAGCTGATACACATGACAGTCAAGGAGACTAGCTGACACACATGACAGTCAAGGAGACGAGCTGATACACATGACAGTCAAGGAGACGAGCTGACACACATGACAGTCAAGGAGACTAGCTGATACACATGACAGTCAAGGAGACTAGCTGACACACATGACAGTCAAGGAGACTAGTTGATACACATGACAGTCAAGGAGACGAGCTGACACACATGACAGTCAAGGAGACGAGCTGACACACATGACAGTCAAGGAGACGAGCTGACACACATGACAGTCAAGGAGACTAGCTGATACACATGACAGTCAAGGAGACTAGCTGACACACATGACAGTCAAGGAGACTAGCTGATACACACATCTAGTCAAATGGCTACCCAGACTATTCACATTGCCCCCCCACCTCCACACCACTGCCACTCTCTGTTGTCATCTATGCATAGTCACTTTGATAACTCTACCTACATGTACATACTACCTCAACTAACCAGTGCTACCTAACTCTGCCTAACTCGATAACTCTACCTACATGTACATACTACCTCAACTAACTTGATAACTCTGCCTAACTCGATAACTCGATAACTCTACCTACATGTACATACTACCTCAACTAACTCGATAACTCTGCCTAACTCGATAACTCGATAACTCTACCTACATGTACATACTACCTCAACTAACTCGATAACTCTACCTAACTCAATAACTCTGCCTAACTCGATAACTCTGCCTAACTCGATAACTCTACCTAACTCGATAACTCTGCCTAACTCGATAACTCTGCCTAACTCGATAACTCTACCTAACTTGATAACTCTGCCTAACTCTTACTAATTGGTGTGGAAGAACTTGACTGGCCTGCATAGAGCCCTGACCTCAACCCCATCGAACACCTTTAGGATGAATTGGAACGCCGACTGCGAGCCAGGACTAATCACCCAACATCAGTGCCTGACCTCACTAATGCTCTTGTGGCTGAATGGAAGCAAGTTCCCTGCAGCAATGTTCCTACATCTAGTGGAAAGCCTTCCCTGAAGAGTGGAGGCTGTTGTAGCAGCAATGTTCCAACATCTAGTGGAAAGCCTTCCCTGAAGAGTGGAGGCTGTTATAGCAGCAATGTTCCTACATCTAGTGGAAAGCCTTCCCAGAACAGTAGAGGCGGTTATAGCAGCAATGTTCCTACATCTAGTGGAAAGCCTTCCCAGAAGACTGGAGGCTGTTGTAGCAGCAATGTTCCAACATCTAGTGGAAAGCCTTCCCAGAAGAGTAGAGGCGGTTATAGCAGCAATGTTCCAACATCTAGTGGAAAGCCTTCACCTGCTTCCTGACTCCCTGTTCTCTGCGTTACACCTTCTTCCTGACTCCCTGTTCTCTGTATTACACCTGCTTCCTGACTCCCGGTTCTCTGCGTTACACCTTCTTCCTGACTCCCTGTTCTCTGCTATACACCTGCTTCCTGACTCCCTGTTCTCTGCTATACACCTGCTTCCTGTCTCCCTGTTCTCTGCTATACACCTGCTTCCTGACTCCCTGTTCTCTGCATTACACCTGCTTCCTGACTCCCTGTTCTCTGCATTACACCTGCTTCCTGACTCCCTGTTCTCTGCTATACACCTGCTTCCTGACTCCCTGTTCTCTGCTATACACCTGCTTCCTGACTCCCTGTTCTCTGCTATACACCTGCTTCCTGTCTCCCTGTTCTCTGCGTTACACCTGCTTCCTGACTCCCTGTTCTCTGCTATACACCTGCTTCCTGACTCCCTGTTCTCTGCATTACACCTGCTTCCTGACTCCCTGTTCTCTGCTATACACCTGCTTCCTGACTCCCTGTTCTCTGCTATACACCTGCTTCCTGACTCCCTGTTCTCTGCTATACACCTGCTTCCTGACTCACTGTTCTCTGCTATACACCTGCTTCCTGTCTCCCTGTTCTCTGCTATACACCTGCTTCCTGACTCCCTGTTCTCTGCATTACACCTGCTTACTGACTCCCTGTTCTCTGCTATACACCTGCTTCTTGTCTCCTGTTCTCTGCTATACACCTGCTTCCTGTCTCCCTGTTCTCTGCTATACACCTGCTTCCTGACTCCCTGTTCTCTGCGTTACACCTTCTTCCTGACTCCTGTTCTCTGCATTACACCTGCTTCCTGACTCCCTGTTCTCTGCTATACACCTGCTTCCTGACTCCCTGTTCTCTGCTATACACCTGCTTCCTGTCTCCCTGTTCTCTGCTATACACCTGCTTCCTGTCTCCCTGTTCTCTGCTATACACCTGCTTCCTGACTCCCTGTTCTCTGCATTACACCTGCTTCCTGACTCCCTGTTCTCTGCGATACACCTGCTTCCTGTCTCCCTGTTCTCTGCTATACACCTGCTTCCTGTCTCCCTGTTCTCTGCTATACACCTGCTTCCTGTCTCCCTGTTCTCTGCTATACACCTGCTTCCTGACTCCTGTTCTCTGCTATACACCTGCTTCCTGTCTCCCTGTTCTCTGCATTACACCTGCTTCCTGACTCCCTGTTCTCTGCTATACA
>NW_026279506.1:25000-27500 GCF_023373465.1 Oncorhynchus keta
GGCCATAAAGATCATCAAGGACATCAACCACCCGAACCACTGCCTGTTCACCCCGCTATCATCCAGAAGGCGAGGTCAGTACAGGTGCATCAAAGCTGGGACCGAGAGACTGAAAACAGCTTCTATCTCAAGGCCATCAGACTGTTAAACAGCCACCACTAACAGTGAGTGGCTGCTGCCAACACACTGTCATTGACACTGACCCAACTCCAGCCATTTTAATAATGGGAATTGATGGGAATTATGTAAATATATCACTAGCCACTTTAAACAATGCTACCTCATATAATGTTACTTACCCTACATTATTCATCTCATATGCATATGTATATACTGTACTCTACATCATCGACTGCATCCTTATGTAACACATGTATCACTAGCCACTTTAACTATGCCACTTTGTTTACTTTGTCTACACACTCATCTCATATGTATATACTGTACTCGATACCATCTACTGTATGCTGCTCTGTACCATCACTCATTCATATATCCTTATGTACATGTTCCTTATCCCCTTACACTGTGTATAAGACAGTAGTTTTGGAATTGTTAGTTAGATTACTTGTTGGTTATCACTGCATTGTCGGAACTACAAGCACAAGCATTTCGCTACACTCGCATTTAACATCTGCTAACCATGTGTATGTGACAAATAAAATTTGATTTGATTTGATTTGATTTGAGAGAGAGAGAGAGAGAGAGACAGAGAGAGAGAGAGACAGAGAGACAAAGAGAGAGAGAGACAGATAGAGAGAGAGAGGGGGGAGCAGAGAGAGAGAGAGACACACACAGAGAGAGAGAGAGAGAGAGAGAGAGAGAGAGAGAGAGAGAGAGAGAGACAGAGAGAGAGAGAGAGAGAGAGAGAGAGAGAGAGAGAGAGAGAGAGAGAGAGAGATACACAGAGAGAGAGAGAGACAGAGAGAGAGAGACAGAGAGAGAGAGAGAGAGACAAAAAGAGAGATACAGAGAGAGAGAGAAAGAACGAAAAGCAGGACATTCCCACTGAGAGAGGGAGCAAACCAAACATGGGATGTCTATCTGATTCCATGTGTGTTAATATGAGGCTGTCAGGGGACATCACACACACACAAACACACACACACACGCACTGAATCAACCCTCCACTCACCCTGACGAGGGGGTTGGGTTGTGAACGACACAAGGACAACGTGTCAACATGTCATGCAGCTAATTCCACATAAGACTGTTTCAGTACAACACCTTTAAAGAAGGAGGAGAGGAGGGAGAGAGGGAGGGAGAAGAGGAGAGAGAAAGAAGGAGGGAGAGGAGGGGGAGAGGGAGGGAGAAGAGGAGAGAGAAAGGAGGAGGAGAGGAGGGAGAGAGGGAGGAGAAGAGGAGAGAGAAAGAAGGAGGAGAGGAGGGAGAGAGAGGGGGAGAAGAGGAGAGAGAAAGGAGGAGGAGAAGGAGGGAGAGAGGGAGGGAGAAGAGGAGAGAGAAAGAAGGAGGAGAGGAGGGAGAGAGAGGGGGAGAAGAGGAGAGAGAGAAAGGAGGAGGAGAGGAGGGGAGAGAGAGAGAGAGGGAGAAGAGGTGAGAGAAAGAAGGAGGAGAGGAGGGAGAGAGGGAGGAGAGGAGACAAAGCGCAAGGAGAAAAGGGAGAGAGGGAGGAGAGGAGGGAGAGAGGGAGGGAGGGGAGAAGAGGAGAGAGAAAGAAGGAGGAGAGGAGGGAGAGAGAGAGGGAGAAGAGGGGAGAGAGAAAGAAGGAGGAGAGGAGGGAGAGAGAGGGGGAGAAGAGGAGAGAGAAAGGAGGAGGAGAGGAGGAGAGAGAGAGAGAGGGAGAAGAGGTGAGAGAAAGAAGGAGGAGAGGAGGGAGAGAGGGAGGAGAGGAGACAAAGCGCAAGGAGAAAAGGGAGAGAGGGAGGAGAGGAGAGACGAGAGAGAAGAGGGGGTAGAGGGAGGAGAGGAGAGAGAAAGAGGGAGTAGAGGAGGGAGAGAGGGAGGAGTGGAGAGAGAAGAGGTAGTAGAGGAGAGAGAAGAGGGAGGAGAGAGAAGAGGGAGGAGAGGAGGGAGAGAGGGAGGAGAGGAGAGAGAAGAATAGTAGAGGAGAGAGAAGAGGGAGTAGAGGAGAGAGAAGAGGGAGGAGAGAGAAGAGGAGGAGAGGAGGGAGAGAAGGAGGAGAGGAAAGAGAAGAGGGAGAGAGGAGGGAGAGAGGGAGGAGGGAGAGAGAAGAGGTAGTAGAGGAGAGAAGAGGGAGTAGAGGAGAGAGAAGAGGGAGGAGAGAGAAGAGGGAGGAGAGGAGGAGGGAGAGAGGGAGGAGAGGAGAGAGAGAAGAGAAGAGGGAGTAGACGAGAGAGAAGAGGGAGTAGAGGAGGAGAGAGAGGAGTAGAGGAGGGAGAGAGGGAGAGAGAGAAGAGGGAGTAGAGGAGGGAGAGAGGGAGGAGAGAGAAGAGGGAGAGAGGAGGGAGAGAGGGAGGAGAGAGAAGAGGGAGTAGAGGAGGGAGAGAGGGAGGAGAGAGAAGAGGAGAGAGGAGGGAGA
>NW_026279506.1:32500-37500 GCF_023373465.1 Oncorhynchus keta
AGGGAGGGAGGAGGGAGGAGGGAGAGGGAGAGAGAGGGAGGGAAGGGAGGGAGGAGGTCAGCTCCAGGACTCCACGTCCAACCCCACTGAGCCTGATACCACCGTCACCTTGTGTGTTAACTGCCATCACACTTAGAAGTGTACGAATGTCTCCTCACAACAGACAACAGTACAAAGCAGTTGGAGAGTGAAACACTGTATTGACTCAGGGTTCATACTGAGAAATGGACATGGACATGGCCGGGCCGTTGAATGGTTGACATTTATTAATCTGTTTTGGGTAGAGGGCCGTCATGTCATTTCCCAGGGTCTTCCTGGTCACGATCTCTTGGACATTATTGGTATTGAGCTCTACGCCCGTCTGTCCGTTTTTGATTGGTCGACAAATTACTCTCCACTCTGTCCGTTTTGATTGGTCGACACAAATTACTCTCCACTCTGTCCGTTTTGATTGGTAGGCACAATTACTCTCCACTTTGTCCGTTTTGATTGAGCTTCGACACAAATTACTCTCCCACTCTGTCGTTTTGATTGGTGGCACAAAATTACTCTCCACTCTGTCCGTTTTGATTGGTCGACACAAATTACTCTCACTCTGTCCGTTTGGGATTAATTGACACAAATTACTCTCCCTCTGTCCGCTTTGATTGGCTTAAACTTCAAATTACTCTCCACTTTGTCCGTTTTGATTGGTCGGACACAAATTACTCTCCACTCTGTCCGTTTGATTGGTCGCACAGATTACTCTCCACTCTGTCCATTTTTGATTGGTCGAACAAATTACTCTCCACTTCAGGCGTTAAATCCAGGGGACCATTTTGACACGAGATAAAACGTGAAGACGGCAGAGACGGGGAGACGAGGGTTTTTCCGTGTTTGTCTCATTATCGTGAGTGTGTAGAATGTCGGACGGGAGCTGCCAAACAGGACGTTAAGATGAAGCTGTGCTCTGGTGTGGAACAACGGCCATCTGATGGGACATGGTAGCCGATAGTCTCACATAGTGGGCATCAGATACACCGCTACAATAAATAACTAAGGAAGGCAACAACCTATCAAGCACTCCCTTGATAATATTACTGGGGAAAATAATCACTTTTTTTTACAGAAGCTACAAGGGTTTGTGGTTTGAATAACAGCTGAAAACACTGCTTTTATCCTTTGATTGTAACGCTGCCAAAACGTGACAACCATCTCTGGCCCGAGGCTGAGAGTTTCTCTGATTATTATTAGAACAGAAACAAGGAACTCAGAATCAGGTCATTGGGTGTCTCCCTCTCTCTTCTTCTCCTCCCATTTCTCTCTCTCTTCTTCTCCTCCGTCTCTCTCTCTCTTATTCTCCTCCGTCTCTCTCTCTTCTTCTTCTCCATTCTCTCTCTCTTCTTCTCCTCTGTCTCTCTCTCTCTTCTTCTCCTCTGTCTCTCTCTCTCTTCTTCTCCTCCGTCTCTCTTCTTCTCCTCCTTCTCTCTCTCTCTCTCTTCTTCTCCTCCGTCTCTCTCTCTCTTCTTCTCCTCCGTCTCTCTCTTATTCTTCTCCGTCTCTCTCTCTTCTTCCCTCTTTCTCCCTCTCCCTTCTTCTCCTCATTCTCTCTCTCTTCTTCTCCTCCGTCTCTCTCTCTCTTCTTCTCCTCCGTCTCCCCTCTCTTCTTCTCCTCTGTCTCCCCTCTCTTCTTCCCTCCGTCTCTCTCTCTTCTTCTCCTCCTCTCTCTCTCTATTCTCCTCCGTCTCTCTCTCTTCTTCTCCTCCCTCTCCCCTTCTTCTCCTCCATTTCTCTCTCTCTTCTTCTCTCCTCCTTCTCTCTCTCTTCTTCTCCTCCTCCTTCTCTCTATCTTCTCCTCCTCTCTCTCTCTCTTCTTCTCCTCCGTCTCCTCTCTCTTCTTCTCCTCCGTCTCTCTCTCTTCTTCTCCTCCCGTCTCTCTCTCTCTTCTCCTCCATTTCTCTCTCTCTTCTTCTCCTCCCTTCTCCTCTCTTCTTCTCCTCCTTCTCTCTCTTCTTCTCCCCTTCTCTCTATCTTCTCCTCCCTTCTCTCTCTCTCTTCTTCTCCTCCCCGTCTCCCTCTCTCCCTTCTCTCTCTCTTCTTCTTCTCCTCCGTCTCCTCTCTCCCTTCTCTCTCTCTCCTCTTCCTCCTCCTTCTCTATCTTCTCCTCCTTCTCTCTCTTCTTCTCCTCCGTCTCCCTCTCTCCCTTCTCTCTCCTCTTCTCTCTCCTCTCTCTCCTCTCTCTTCTTCTCCCCGTCTCCTCTCTCCCCTCTCTCTCTTCTTCTCCTCCTTCTCTCTCTCTCTCTTCTTCTCCTCCGTATCCCTCTCTCCCCTCTCTCTCTCTCTCTCTTCTTCTCCTCCGTCCCCTCTCTCCCTTCTCTCTCTCTCTTCTTCTCCTCCGTCTCCCTCTCTCCTTCTCTCTCTCTCTCTATGACATATGTTCCGTCCACCACCACTGTACACTGTGGCGTCCACAAAGTGGTTTTTCTGTGTGTGTGTGTGTGTGTGTGTGTGTGTGTGTGTGTGTGTGTGTGTGTGTGTGCGTGCGTGCGTGCGTGCGTGCGTGCGTGCGTGTGTGTGTGTGTGTAAACGTGTCTCAGACAGTGGTTTCTCCCAAGGAGAATAGCGGTGGAGATATTTCCCAGTAAATATAAAAATCTCTTTCTAAAACATATTAAAGGGGGTAAAGGATAATATCCCTGTAGGAATTAGTGGATTGACAGAAATGGAGCAACTGAGGCGAAACATGAACTAAGCTGAGAACATTACAGTTTGACTTGGAGGACTACGGTGTTCAGGAGGAAACATAACAAACACACAACGTTAATATCGCCAGGATACACAGCAGTTACAATCAAACACACAACGTTAATATCGCTTGTGGGATACACAGCAGTTACAATCAAACACACAACGTTAATATCGCCAGGGAACAGCAGTTGCAATCAAACAAACAACGTTAATATCGCCAGGGATACAGCAGTTACAATCAAACACAACGTTAATATCGCCAGGGATACACAGCAGTTACAATCAAAACACAACATTAATATCGCCAGGATACACAGCAGTTACAATCAAACACACAACATTTTAATATCGCTAGGATACACAGCAGTTACAATCAAACACACAACGTTAATATCGCCAGGATACACAGCAGTTACAATCAAACACACAACGTTAATATCGCCAGGATACACAGCAGTTACAATCAAACACACAACGTTAATATCGCCAGGGATACACAGCAGTTACAATCAAACACACAACGTTTAATATCGCCAGGGATACAGCAGTTACAATCAAACACATGACGTTTAATATCGCCAGGGATACACAGCAGTTACAATCAAACACACAGCGTTTTAATATCGCCAGGGATACACAGCAGTTACAATCAAACACACAACGTTAATATCGCCAGGATACACAGCAGTTACAATCAAACACACAACGTTAATACGCCAGGGATACACAGCAGTTACAATCAAACACACAACGTTAATATCGCCAGGATACACAGCAGTTACAATCAAACACACAATGTTTAATATCGCCAGGGATACACAGCAGTTACAATCAAACACATGACGTTTAATATCGCTAGGGACACAGCAGTTACAATCAAACACACAACGATTAATATCGCCAGGGATACACAGCAGTTACAATCAAACACACAACGTTTAATATCGCCAGGGATACACAGCAGTTAGCAATCAATCAAACACACAAAAACACCACTGCCAAATCATGCCACAAACATCCGTTTTCTGTCCCATATGACAAAGCCTACTGTATATATTGTACTTTATTTAATCCAGGCAAGGCAGTTAAGAACTCATTCTTATTTTCAACGACGGCCTGGGGAACAGTGGGATTAACTGCCTGTTCAGGGCAGAACGGAAGATTGTACCTTGTCAGGTCGGGGATATGAACTTGCAACCATCATCGGCTACTAGTCCACGCTCTAACCACCAGGCTACCCTACCGCCTCTACACTCTAACCACCAGGCTACCCTGGCGCCTCCACTCTAACCACCAGGCTACTCCTGCCGCCCTCCACTCAACCACTAGGGCAGGTTCTCCACTAACCACTAGGCTACCTGCCGCCCCTCCACCTAACCACTAGGCTACCTGCCGCCCCTCCACTCTAACCACCAGGCCACCGCTCGCCCTCCACTCCAACCACCAGGCTACCTGCCGCCTCTACACTGTAACCACCAGGCCACCCACCGCCCACACTCTAACCACTAGGCCACCCCCGTGCCCCTACACCTAACCACTAGGCTACCACCGCCTCTTCACACTCCAAACTACTCAGGCCACCGGTTGACCCTACACTCTAACCATCAGGCCACCCTGCCTACACTCTAACCACTAGGCCACCTACCGCCCTATATCCAAATCCACTAGGCCACTCCTGCTGCCCCATATAGTAAACAGACTGGTAGTATATACCACTATATATCTGAATATCGTACAGAGACTGGTGCAGTATGTTCACTAATGTATCTGAATATAGCAACAGACTGGCAGTATATACCACTATGTATCTGAATATAGCAGAAGTATATACCACTATGGAATATAGTAACAGACTGGTAGATATACCATCATGTATCTGAATATAGGAACAGAATGGGTAGTATATACCTACTATGTATCTGAATAACAGATAGTATATACTATCATAGACTGAATATAGTAATAGACTGGTAGTATATACCACTATATATCTGAATATAGTAACAGACTGGTAGTATATACCACTATGCATCTGAATATAGTAACAGACTGGTAGTATATACCACCATGTATCTGAATATAGTAACAGACTGGTAGTATATACAATATGTATCTGAATATAGGAACAGACTGTAGTATATACCACTATGTATCTGAATATAGGAACAGACTGGTAGTATATACTACTATGTATCTGAATATAGAACAGACTTGCAGTATATACCACTATGTATCTGAATATAGTAACAGACTGCAGTATACCACTATGTATC
>NW_026279507.1:0-7500 GCF_023373465.1 Oncorhynchus keta
ACACACACAGAGCACTTTCCTGACCTTATTAAGTGAGTCTGCTACAGCCAAGGTTAGTGGTTCTGTCTCAGTTGGCTGGGGAGGGTCGAGAGAGGCTCAGAGAGGGTGGTAGTGTGAGTGATGGAACAGTCTGAAGATGTTTAAATTCATCCTACATTCACAGAGGATTACGTTCCGCTCAGTTAGAGCGCTCAACATATTCTAATACAGGTTTATTTGACTTTCTGAAGCTAGATGGATAGACTGATACAATCACTTCAAAAATCCTTCCTCACCAAACTAGCTACTTTACAGAATGTTTCCCCCGAAACATAATTACTGATACGTGACCTGTCACCGTTTCTGATATGAATAAAGTGAACAGTTAGACAATGCTACATGTCATCAACACGCCTAATAGGCTACGGAAATGACTTGACAAGCAGACACTCAAGGATGGTGATAGAGATACGCCAGACATTTATCACAACGTTGCTATTTCCTTTCCCTGAAGCAGCAGTCTACAGATGTAATGGTTCCACAGTAATATCATTGCCATAGGCTATTGTGGACTAATTGCCATTTTAGCTCCCATTCAATTGGAACATTTGTGAAAGGTCTCCTGTAAACAGACTGGATATAACTGAAATTGGTTGCAAACGAATACATTCAACTGCAGTTGCGGTCTTTCTGTATATTTTCCACCCAGTTGAAATGCATTTATTTCCTGAACGTAACTTCAGGGAGTTGCGTTCGCCAGATTGCAGAGCTGCATGAGTCTGTTTTCCCCAGCTGCTATGAGTACAGCAGTGTGCTTTTTCCCTGCTTCAGAAAATCCCCGATTAGATTTGCTGTTCTGCAGCTGACTCCCGAAGAGGATGTCAAAAAAATGCTGCAATAGCGCAACGCTGCAACACAATTAGAGAGGTTTATCATTGTTTTGTAATGGGTTGTTTTTTAGGGGGAGAGACTTTTCAGCCTTAGCATATACTTCATAATACACAGCCTTAGCATATACTTCATAATACACAGGTTTGGGAATAATCTCAACACAACTCAAGAAATGAATAGAAATTCTCAATTTGTCCTGTAAAGTGTTAATTCTTTAACAGTCAAGTCCAAAGCCCATATAGCCTTTCCAAATCATGTCCAATCAATTGAATTTGCCACAGGTGGACTCCAATCAAGTTGTAGAAATATCTCAAGGATGATCAATGGAAACAGGATGCTCAATTTCGAGTCTCATAGCAAAGGGTCTGAATACTTTTGTAAATAAGGTATTTCTGATTTAAAAAATGTATAAATTAGCAACCATTTCTAAAAACCTGTTTTCACTTTGTCATTATTGGGTATTGTGTGTAGATTAATGGAGGAAAATAAAAATAAATTCCATTTTAGAATAAGGCTGTAATGTAACAAAATGTAGAAAAAGGGAAGGGGTCTGAATACTTTCTGAATACACTGTAGCTCCTAAGGTCACATGGCGTCAGAGGTGGCATCCGAACACACATCTAAAGTAACAGCATTGGCTTCAAGTCTATGTTTTAATGAAGTCCAGTTATAGTACTATATTGCATGTAAAAAGCCACTGTTACAGCAAGGGCTAAATACAGTTGAAGTTGGAAGTTTACATACACTTAGGTTGGAGTCATTAAAACTCGTTTTTCAACCACTCCATACATTTCTTGTTAACTATAGTTTTGGCAAGTCAGTTAGGACATCTACTTGGTGCATGACACAAGTTATTTTTTCCAACAATTGTTTACAGACAGATTATTTCACTTATATTTCACTGTATCACAATTCCAGTGGGTCAGAAGTTTACATACACTATGTTTGTTGACTGTGCCTCTAAACAGCTTGGAAAATTCCAGAAAATGATGTCATGGCTTTAGAAGCTTCCGATAGGCTAATTGACATAATTTGAGTTGATTGGAGGTGTACCTGTGGATGTATTTCAAGGCCTACCTTCAAACTCAGTGCCTCTTTGCCTGACATAATGGGAAAATCAAAAGAAATCAGCCAAGACCTCAACAAAAAGAAATTGTAGACCTCCACAAATCTGGTTCATCATTGGGAGCAATTTCCAAACACCTGAAGGTACCAAGTTCATCTGTACAAACAATAGTACACAAGTGTAAATACAATGGGACCACGCAGTCGTCATACCGCTCAGGAAGGAGAGGCGTTCTGTCTCCTAGAGATGAACGTACTTTGGTGTGAAACGTGCAAATCAATCCCAGAACAAAAGCAAAGGACCTTGTGAAGATGCTGAAGGAAACAGGTACAAAAGTATCTATATCCACAGTAAAACAAGTCCTATATCGATATAACCTGAAAGGCCGCTCCACAAGGAAGAAGCCACTGCTCCAAAACCGCCATAAAAAAAGCCAGACTTCGGTTTACAACTGCACATGGAGACAAAGATCGTACTTTTTGGAGAATTGTCCTCTGGTCTGAAATATAACTGTTTGGCCATAATGACCATCGTTATGTTTGGAGACATCAGTCAGGAAGTGAAAACTTGGTAGCAAATGGGTCTTCAAATGGACAATGTCCCCAAGCATACTTCCAAAGTTGTGGCAAAATGGCTTAAGGACAACAAAGTCAAGGTATTGGAGTGGTCATCACAAAGCCCTGACCTCAATCCCATAGAAAATTTGTGGGCAGAACTGAAAAAGTGTGTGCAAGCAAGGAGGTCTACAAACCTGAATCAGTTACACCAGCTCTGTAAGGAGGAATGGCCCAAAATTCACCCAACTTATATAAACTTCTGACCCACTGGCAATGTGATGAATGAAATAAAAGCTGAAATAAATCATTCTCTCTATTATTATTCTGACATTTCACATTCTTAAAACAAAGTGATGATCCTAACTGACCTAAGACAGGATTAAATGTCAGGAATTGTGAAAAACTGAGTTTAAATGTATTTGGCTAAGGTGTATGTAAACTTCAGACTTCAACTGTAGTTCAGGTCCATGCTAGTTGGTAACTATACTGTAAACCTCATAATAATCTGTCAGCGTGGTTTGACACTTTTCTCCATCAATGTTGTTTATTGAACTAGAGTTTAGTCAGCAGAGCGATGCATAATTACTGACCTTTTTATAAAGCACATTGCTGAAGAAGTGTCAAATGAAATCACACTGCAAGATTATAATGAGTTTTATTGTATTTGTCACCCCAAGTGTTGTCAGTGCAGTTGTAGTCCAGTATTCTAGGCCAAATCCTGGACTCCAGTACCAACAACCCCCCTGGGCCAGGTTCCTTGTTGGCTGGCCCAGTTAGAGTTTTCTATGAGGAACATCAGACAGTTCTCACTGGGGATGTACAGTATAGCACTCAATGTGGACTTGGCTCAGTTAGAAACTCCTCTAAGGCCTAATTTATAACCTACATAGGTACGGACGCAAGAACTACGATTAGCTTAGCAAAATGGTGATCCTGCGTAGTCGCATAGCAAAAATACCCTAACGTGTGCAGCCACGCAATTTGTAACTCGACCCAAGTACGCAGGATCGTCATTTTGAGCAGCTAATTGTGTTATTGTGCTGCACACGTATGTACGTAAGGTATAAATGATCTAATTGCTTTCTAAACCAGTGATCTGGACATGTTCATAAAGTGCCTCAGGGCTAGACCGGTTTTGCTTTTTAAATTATAATGAATAAGGAAGAAGACCTGATCTTAGATCAGCACTTTTACTCTGAGATGCTTGATTGATGTATACTGTACGGTCCCTGACCTTTTCACAAATCCTGCTGTATTAGTCTAACCGGAGTATTATGCAAACGATGAACTGAAGAACACTAAAAAGAATCTGATAAATGAATAGTGAACAGCTAGGTAAAAACATAATAAAACCCTCAGAAAACCACAGGCTTTGTTATGCTGATTCTGTCTCCACAACCTCTTCTTCATTCTGTCTCCACTCCCGGGACCACCTCGTAGAATGTATGCACACATGTGTCTGTAAGTCGCTTTGGATAAAAGCGTCTGCTAAATGGGATATATTATAATTATTATTATAAAAAAGTGAATGATAAAAAAGCATCACAAAACAATAAAGAGTAAGTATGACAACCACTTCACACAGCCAATATTCATTTCAAAGGACACCTAAAAACAAAAGTTGCTACTTTGCGAGAGAGAGGTCCAGTCACACAGACACAGTAACAGTCAGAACAGTTGTCCTTTATTGTGGTATATTCCAGTTTACACCTGTTGCCATGATGTGTGCATCTAACTATTTACAGACTACTACAGTGTGCTGCGGCTCACAGTTCCTGTGTTGAAGGCAAATCCACTGGGTAATCATTACACTGCTCAGGGGAGACGTTTCCCCTAGGTACAGATCTAGGATCAGCTTCCCCTCCCCAATCCATCGGTGAGGAAAATGCTAAAGTGACCCAAGATCAGCATCTAGAGGCATCTTCGTAGGTCAGCGTTTTTCATCCTGAATCTTGTTCTGGAGGCAGCTCGGCAGAGTGGTCACTAGAGGGCGCAGCCACAAAGTAATAAAATCTGATTTTAAACCTAACCCTAATGTTAACCACACTGCTAACCCTAATGCCTAACCCTAACATGAAATAACATTTTTACAATATAGACCATTTTGACTTCGCATCTGACCCATCTAAGGAGGATTCGCCCAATTCTGCTCCAGAACAAGACTCATGACAATAAACGTCAACTGGCAGTAACTTCACCCTTCACCCATTAGGTGGGGGGCTCAACTCCAGTCCTCTCCTAACGGGCAAACCTGACATCAAACTGAGTGGTCCAGTGCTTCATTATCAGGTTATTGTGTCTACTTTTGAATGATTATATCAAACAAGATAAATTCTAATGTTTACAACCTGAAGTGCGTACTTCCTCGTGTTCATTTTTGCAGTATGACAATGTTTTCTCCCATTTGTGCCAGGAACACCTGAAGTGGCAAATAAATCACTAGCATAAGCCAACTACATTGCAGACGTTGCATTGCATCAACCAACGGTTGCTTGCCACGTCATCGACTGCAGTCAGCCATCAGATTGCTACATCATAGGATGTGATTTGCTGATATCTTAAACATCTATCCAGGCGTTTTGATATCTGCCAGGAGTCTGCAATGTAGTCAGCCTGGATCACGGCCTAAATGAACTAACTTGAGAGGGAAACCAAGGAGGACTGGAGTAGAGCATCCCTGGTTTACTGTTAACTGGGTGACGTGTGTGTGATCGGCCATCTTGGTTTGCGTACTGTCTCTGAGCTCAGGTTCATGAGTGGAGATGTGAATCTCACGTTGTGTCCCAGAACTATGAAATAGCTTCCCCAACCTTTCATCACCACCGCTACAGTTGATGATGAGACAAGGACGTTCTTCAAAACTATTGGGACACAGCCTTAACGGCAGGCAGTTTGCATTCAGTGGTTTTAAGGCCTCTTAGGAGACTAGATGGGTAGGCAGGGCTTGAGTGGAGGGACTGTTTCTTTACTTGAATCAGATTCTTACGAAGTGTTACAATGCCTTATAAACATTCATAGCACATTCAAACCACATTGGAATGCAGTCATGGACCGTTACCAAACTGTAAAGTAAAGCAACGAGGCACGGGGCTACTAAGATGTCATACATCCACGATACATCATAACCTATTGTGTCGTATTGCTTAATTAATACAACATGTCATAATGCTCTATAGAAGGTGCTATGAATGTTTATAAGGTGACACAGCACCTCATAAGAAGCTTCTGCAAGTGTTAGTGTTTGTGACAGCCTGGGAGATTGGTGCAGTACCGCTGACTGAACCTATACAAGTGCTGTCACTGAACCTATACAAGTGTCTCTCCCAGTCACTGAACTAATACAAGTGTCTCTCCCAGTCACTGAACTAATACAAGTGTCTCTCCCAGTCACTGAACTAATACAAGTGTCTCTCCCAGTCACTGAACTCCCAGTCATGAACTAATACAAGTGTCTCTCCCAGTCACCCAGTCACTGAACTAATACAAGTGTCTCTCCCAGTCACTGAACTAATACAAGTGTCTCTCCCAGTGAACTGAAGTGTCTCTCCCAGTGACTGAACAAGTGTCTCTCCCAGTCACTGAACTAATACAAGTGTGTCACTCTACTCCCAGTCACTGAACTAATACAAGTGTCTCTCCCAGTCACTGAACTAATACAAGTGTCTCTCCCAGTCACTGAACTAATACAAGTGTCTCTCCCAGTCACTGAACTAATACAAGTGTCTCTCCCAGTGACTGAACTAATACAAGTGTCTCTCCCAGTCACTGAACTAATACAAGTGTCTCTCCCAGTCACTGAACTAATACAAGTGTCTCTCCCAGTCACTGAACTAATACAAGTGTCTCTCCCAGTCACTGAACTAATACAAGTGTCTCTCCCAGTGACTGAACTAATACAAGTGTCTCTCCCAGTCACTGAACTAATACAAGTGTCTCTCCCAGTCACTGAACTAATACAAGTGTCTCTCCCAGTCACTGAACTAATACAAGTGTCTCTCCCAGTCACTGAACTAATACTGAACTGAACTAATACAAGTGTCTCTCCCAGTCACTGAACTAATACAAGTGTCTCTCCCAGTCACTGAACTAATACAAGTGTCTCTCCCAGTGACTGAACTAATACAAGTGTCTCTCCCAGTCACTGAACTAATACAAGTGTCTCTCCCAGTGAACTGAACTGAATACAAGTGTCTCTCCCAGTCACTGAACTAATACAAGTGTCTCTCCCAGTCACTGAACTAATACAAGTGTCTCTCCCAGTGACTGAACTAATACTCCCAGTCACTGAACTAATACAAGTGTCTCTCCCAGTCACACTGAACTAATACAAGTGTCTCTCCCAGTGACTGAACTAATACAAGTGTCTCTCCCAGTCACTGAACTAATACAAGTGTCTCTCCCAGTCACTGAACTAATACAAGTGTCTCTCCCAGTGACTGAACTAATACAAGTGAACTAATACAAGTGTCTCCCAGTGACTGAACTAATACAAGTGTCTCTCCCAGTCACTGAACTAATACAAGTGTCTCTCCCAGTGACTGAACTAATACAAGTGTCAAGTGTCTCTCCCAGTGACTCCCAGTCACTGAACTAATACAAGTGTCTCTCCCAGTGACTGAACTAATACAAGTGTCTCTCCCAGTGACTGAACTAATACAAGTGTGAACTACTCCCAGTCACTGAACTAATACAAGTGTCTCTCCCAGTCACTGAACTAATACAAGTGTCTCTCCCAGTCACTGAACTAATACAAGTGTCTCTCCCAGTCACTGAACTAATACAAGTGTCTCTCCCAGTCACTGAACTAATACAAGTGTCTCTCCCAGTCACTGAACTAATACAAGTGTCTCTCCCAGTGACTGAACTAATACAAGTGTCTCTCCCAGTCACTGAACTAATACAAGTGTCTCTCCCAGTCACTGAACTAATACAAGTGTCTCTCCCAGTGACTGAACTAATACAAGTGTCTCTCCCAGTGACTGAACTAATACAAGTGTCTCTCCCAGT
>NW_026279507.1:20000-84252 GCF_023373465.1 Oncorhynchus keta
ATCCACCATGTCTACTGTAATATCCACCCTGTCCAGTGTAATATCCACCCTGTCTACTGTAATACCCACCCTGTCTACTGTAATATCCACCCTGTCTGCTGTAATATCCACCCTGTCCGCTGTAATATCTACCCTGTGTACTGTAATACCCACACAGTCTACTGTAATATCCACCCTGTCTACTGTAATATCCACCCTGTCTACTGTAATATCCACCCTGTACACTGTAATACCCACCCTGTCTTCTGTAATATCCACCCTGTCCACTGTAATATCCACCCTGTCTACTGTAATATCCACCCTGTCTACTGTAATATCCACCCTGTCCACTGTAATATCCACCCTGTCTACTGTAATATCCACCCTGTCTACTGTAATGTCCACCCTGTCTACTGTAATATCCACCCTGTCCACTGTAATATCCACCCTGTCTACTGTAATACCCACCCTGTCTACTGTAATATCCACCCTGTCTACTGTAATATCCACCCTGTCCACTGTAATATCCACCCTGTCTACTGTAATATCCACCCTGTCTACTGTAATGTCCACCCTGTCTACTGTAATGTCCACCCTGTCTACTGTAATATCCACCTGTCTACTGTAATATCCACCCTGTCCACTGTAATATCCACCCTGTCTACTGTAATACCCACCCTGTCTACTGTAATATCCACCCTGTCTGCTGTAATATCCACCCTGTCCGCTGTAATATCTACCCTGTGTACTGTAATATTCACCCTGTCTACTGTAATATTCACCCTGTCTACTGTAATACCCACCCAGTCTACTGTAATATCCACCCTGTCTACTGTAATATCCACCCTGTCTACTGTAATATCCACCCTGTCTACTGTAATATCCACCCTGTCTACTGTAATATCCACCCTGTCTACTGTAATATCCACCCTGTCCACTGTAATACCCACCCTGTCTTCTGTAATATCCACCCTGTCCACTGTAATATCCACCCTGTCTACTGTAATATCCACCCTGTCTACTGTAATATCCACCCTGTCCACTGTAATATCCACCCTGTCTACTGTAATACCCACCCTGTCTACTGTAATGTCCACCCTGTCTACTGTAATATCCACCCTGTCCACTGTAATATCCACCCTGTCTACTGTAATATCCACCATGTCTACTGTAATGTCAACCCTGTCTACTGTAATGTCCACCCTGTCTACTGTAATATCCACCCTGTCTACTGTAATATCCACCCTGTCTACTGTAATATCCACCCTGTCTATTGTAATGTCAACCCTGTCCACTGTAATATCCACCCTGTCTACTGTAATATCCACCCTGTCCACTGTAATATCCACCCTGTCTACTGTAATATCCACCCTGTCTACTGTAATATCCACCCTGTCTACTGTAATATCCACCCTGTCTACTGTAATATCCACCCTGTCCACTGTAATATCCACCCTGTCTACTGTAATATCCACCCTGTCTACTGTAATGTCAACCCTGTCTACTGTAATGTCCACCCTGTCTACTGTAATATCCACCATGTCTACTGTAATATCCACCCTGTCCACTGTAATATCCACCCTGTCTACTGTAATACCCACCCTGTCTACTGTAATATCCACCCTGTCTACTGTAATATCCACCCTGTCCGCTGTAATATCTACCCTGTGTACTGTAATATTCACCCTGTCTACTGTAATATTCACCCTGTCTACTGTAATACCCACCCAGTCTACTGTAATATCCACCCTGTCTACTGTAATATCCACCCTTTCTACTGTAATATCCACCCTGTCTACTGTAATATTCACCCTTTCTACTGTAATATCCACCCTGTCTAATGTAATATCCACCCTGTCTACTGTAATGTCAACCCTATCTACTGTAATGTCCACCCTGTCTACTGTAATATCCACCCTGTCCACTGTAATATCCACCCTGTCTACTGTAATACCCACCCTGTCTACTGTAATATCCACCCTGTCTACTGTAATATAAACCCTGTCTACTGTAATGTCCACCCTGTCTGCTGTAATATCCACCCTGTCTACTGTAATATCCACCCTGTCTGCTGTAATATCCACCCTGTCTACTGTAATATCCACCCTGTCTACTGTAATATCCACCCTGTCCACTGTAATATCCACCCTGTCTACTGTAATATCCACCCTGTCTACTGTAATATCCACCCTGTCTACTGTAATATCCACCCTGTCTACTGTAATATCCACCCTGTCCACTGTAATATCCACCCTGTCTACTGTAATATCCACCCTGTCTGCTGTAATATCCACCCTGTCTACTGTAATATCCACCCTATCTACTGTAATATCCACCCTGTCTACTGTAATATCCACCCTGTCACTGTAATATCCACCCTGTCTGCTGTAATATCCACCCTATCTACTGTAATATCCACCCTGTCTACTGTAATATCCACCCTGTCTACTGTAATATCCACCCTGTCTACTGTAATATCCACCCTGTCTACTGTAATATCCACCCTGTCTACTGTAATATCCACCCTGTCTACTGTAATATCCACCCTGTCTACTGTAATATCCACCCTGTCTACTGTAATATCCACCCTGTCTACTGTAATATCCACCCTGTCTACTGTAATATCCACCCTGTCTACTGTCGGTAATATTAACAGCAATGGAAGGAGGAAAATAGAGAAAAAGCCTGTAGTCAGCAGTCCTTACCTGCAGGTCCAGGGCGGTCAGCTGCTTGCCTTTCTCGCCACCCGCATTGCGCTTGTACTCCTCGATGGTCCAGGAGGGCTGACCCCGTTTGCCGTCAACCGACAGGCCTGTGAGCCTGAGGTCTGTGTACAGGGGGCTGCCCTTCATGTGGGACTTGACGGAGGGGGGGAAGGGGTGCGGTGAGAACACCTGCTCCACCAGGTAGGAGTCCTTGGGGGGCTTTGAGGAGCGGTGGACCTGGGGGGCCATCTCATACTGGCGCTCCCGCTCTGACTGTAGTGGGGAGGGATGGAGGGGGGGTCAGAGGTTAAAGTTAAAAAGTGGGGTAAACGGACGGTGAGAAAGAGAGAGAGAGAGGAGGGAGAGAAAGAGAGAGGGAGAGAGAAAGAGGAGAAGGAGAGAGGGAGAGAGGGGGGAGAGAGAGAGAGGGAGAGAGAGACAGAAAGAGAGAGAGACAGATAGAGAGAGAGAGGGAGGGAGGGAGAGATAGAAAGAGAGAGGGGGAGAGAGAGAGAGGGGGAAAGAGAGAAGGGGAAAGAGAGAGAGAGAGAGAGAGAGAGAGAGAGAGAGAGAGAGAGAGAGAGAGCGAGAGAGAGAGAGTGTTATCATATAAAAACTGTCACGCGCACATTGCTGAGGTAAGACCAATGTTTTCATTGAGTGACTGTGTGACCCAATAAAGAGACTATACCAATGTATCAGTGTATAGAAAACACACTGTCCTGCAGCTTGGGAAGTATGCTGTTTTGCTTTACCCAGGAAACCCAGAAACGAGTTTGGTTGATAGTCCACTTCACAGAGTCATAAGAGAAAGATAATGCTACTGTAGATATAGACAGGTAGAACCCTGAACACAACACTGTGTTATAGACAGCTAGAACCCTGAACACAACACTGTGCTATAGACAGCTAAGAGCCCTGAACACAACACTGTGCTATAGACAGCTAAGAGCCCTGAACACAACACTGTGCTATAGACAGCTAAGAGCCCTGAACAGAACACTGTGCTATAGACAGCTAAGAGCCCTGACCACAGCACCGTGTTATAGACAGCTAGAACGCTGAACACAGCACTGTGCACTGTGTTATAGACAGCTAAGAGCCCTGAACACAGCACTGTGTTATAGACAGCTAAGAGCCCTGAACACAGCTCTGTGTTATAGACAGCTAAGAGCCCTGAACACAACACTGTGCTATAGACAGCTAGAACCCTGAACACAACACTGTGTTATAGACAGCTAAGAGCCCTGAACACAGCACTGTGCTTAGACAGCTAGAACCCTGAACACAACACTGTGCTATAGACAGCTAGAACCCTGAACACAACACTGTGCTATAGACAGCTTGAAGCCCTGTACACAACACTGTGTTATAGACAGCTAAGAGCCCTGAACACAGCACCGTGTTATAGACAGCTAGAACCTGAACACAGCACTGTGTTATAGACAGCTAGAGCCCTGAACACAGCACTGTGCTATAGACAGCTAAGAGCCCTGAACACAGCACAGTGCTATAGACAGCTAGAGCCCTGAACACAGCACTGTGCTATAGACAGCTAGAGCCCTGAACACAACACTGTGCTATAGACAGCTAAGAGCCCTGACCACAGCACCGTGTTATAGACAGCTAGAACCCTGAACACAGCACTGTGTTATAGACAGCTAGAACCCTGAACACAGTACTGTGTTATAGACAGCTAAGAGCCCTGAACACAGCACTGTGCTATAGACAGCTAAGAGCCCTGAACACAGCACTGTGCTATAGACAGCTAAGAGCCCTGAACACAGTACTGTGTTATAGACAGCTAAGAGCCCTGAACACAGCACTGTGCTATAGACAGCTAAGAGCCCTGAACACAGCACTGTGCTATAGACAGCTAAGAGCCCTGAACACAGCACTGTGCTATAGACAGCTAAGAGCCTTGAACACAGTACTGTGCTATAGACAGCTAAGAGCCCTGAACACAGTACTGTGCTATAGACAGCTAAGAGCCCTGAACACAGCACTGTGCTATAGACAGCTAGAGCCCTGAACACAGCACTGTGCTATAGACAGCTAAGAGCCCTGAACACAGCACTGTGTTATAGACAGCTTGAAGCCCTGAACACAGTACTGTGCTATAGACAGCTAAGAGCCCTGAACACAGCACTGTGCTATAGACAGCTAAGAGCCCTGAACACAGTACTGTGCTATAGACAGCTAAGAGCCCTGAACACAGCACTGTGTTATAGACAGCTAAGAGCCCTGAACACAGTACTGTGTTATAGACAGCTAAGAACCCTGAACACAGCACTGTGCTATAGACTAGCCCTGAACACAGTACTGTGCTATAGACAGCTAAGAGCCCTGAACACAGCACTGTGTTATAGACAGCTAGAACCCTGAACACAACACTGTGCTATAGACAGCTAGAACCCTGAACACAACACTGTGTTATAGACAGCTAGAACCCTGAACACAACACTGTGCTATAGACAGCTAAGAGCCCTGAACACAGCACTGTGCTATAGACAGCTAAGAGCCTTGAACACAGCACTGTGCTATAGACAGCTAGAACCCTGAACACAACACTGTGTTATAGACAACTAAGATCCCTGAACACAGCACTGTGCTATAGACAGCTAGAGCCCTGAACACAGCACTGTGCTATAGACAGCTAAGAGCCCTGAACACAGTACTGTGCTATAGACAGCTAAGAGCCCTGAACACAGTACTGTGCTATAGACAGCTAAGAGCCCTGAACACAGTACTGTGCTATAGACAGCTAAGAGCCCTGAACACAGCACTGTGCTATAGACAGCTAAGAGCCCTGAACACAGCACTGTGCTATAGACAGCTAAGAGCCCTGAACACAGCACTGTGTTATAGACAGCTAAGAGCCCTGAACACAGCACTGTGTTATAGACAGCTAAGAGCCCTGAACACAGCACTGTGCTAAGAGCCCTGAACACAGCACTGTGTTATAGACAGCTAAGAGCCCTGAACACAGCACTGTGCTATAGACAGCTAGAGCCCTGAACACAGTACTGTGCTATAGACAGCTAAGAGCCCTGAACACAGCACTGTGTTATAGACAGCTAAGAGCCCTGAACACAGCACTGTGTTATAGACAGCTAAGAACCCTGAACACAGTACTGTGCTATAGACAGCTAGAGCCCTGAACACAGTACTGTGCTATAGACAGCTAAGAGCCCTGAACACAGTACTGTGCTATAGACAGCTAAGAGCCCTGAACACAGCACTGTGTTATAGACAGCTAAGAGCCCTGAACACAGCACTGTGCTATAGACAGCTAAGAGCCCTGAACACAGCACTGTGCTATAGACAGCTAAGAGCCCTGAACACAGTACTGTGCTATAGACAGCTAAGAGCCCTGAACACAGCACTGTGCTATAGACAGCTAAGAGCCCTGAACACAGTACTGTGCTATAGACAGCTAAGAGCCCTGAACACAGCACTGTGTTATAGACAGCTAAGAGCCCTGAACACAGCACTGTGTTATAGACAGCTAAGAACCCTGAACACAGTACTGTGCTATAGACAGCTATTATACTACCAGTACTGCAGTACCAGGAATCCTTCTCTCCATGAGTTCACTGCATTACATAAGAAACACACTCATGTATCCACTCTCTTTTCAAGTCAATAAAAAAAGTTATCCGTAAACAAAGTGCCGAATTATGAAGCACAACATTTGTTTTTAATATCTGGGAGCATCTGATTTCTGGCCTGGGGGAAGAAAATAAAATGTCCTGTTCAGAGTTGGAGAGTTGGCCATTTTTCCAAAAGGAACTAAATCAAATTTCTCTCTGCCAGTTGAAGTGCATATTGGACTATCGCGGGATAACCTTAAAAAATCAGTGTTTAACACAATGAAATGTATCATTGGGAAGTTGATGAAGTAGTTTAAGCCTTTAAGTTCATTCGTCTACAGTCAATATGAACCCTTACGGTCAAACCAGTCAATCAAAAGAAGAACAGCATGTACAGCATGTTTCTATTGGCCAGATGAACATCCATTAATGTTACTGATCAATGGAAGACCTTCTCTCTTCATTCTTAAACACACTTCTATGACAACAAAACACATTTCCCCAAATGACCTCCTTTCATTTTGATGTCTTCCATTGTTATGTTATGGTTATCTCCACTGACCAAGATAAACCAGGTGAAGAACACACCCCTCTACTGTGCAATCTATTGATTACATGTCTGGGCCAGTGAAAACACCACATTTAGCACAAATACTCAATTCCTCATGAGTGTTTTTAGGCTCTTTACACCCCTCAATGCAGGGACGCATCGGGACGAGACATTTCTAAAATACCGGACCATTTTTTCCCTCAACACCATTATTAGTCAAATAATGAGCATTTAGCGCAAAACCCCAGACCAGCCCATCTGACATTTGCATGAATTGACCTATGGCCCGTCGGTCTGCATCAACATTAACAGCAATGGGTAACGCCAGCTATCAGTCATAGAAGTGACTCAAATCTATTCCTGTCTGGTTAATTGCTCATATATACGTTGACAATGTGCCTCTGTCTCTGAGGCTGCGACTGTACGTTTCTCCAGCCATCTGGAGGGCTGCATTCAATGTTAATTGGATGTTGATGAATACCGAGCTGTAGGGGGAGAACAGCACAATGCACGTCTTGATTCAGGAATGCTCCTTCGGCGGACAAATCGATGTGTGTTTGTATGTGTGTGTGTAGTTTGTTTTGCCAAGTAAATCTGCTCTCAGCTCCTGATCACCCAGGCTCCTTGTCAATCAGGCTTATCTATCTGTGTGGTAGGTCTACTTAGAGGATGTCTCTCAGCTGAGGTTAGTAGCTAGCTGTATCATCTAGGCAGTTGGAGATGATGGCCATGTTTATGGAATCATTCCAGGGGGTGGAGAATGTTGTGCCTGTCTGTCTGCCTGCCTGCCTGCCTGCCTGCCTGTCTGCCTGCCTGCCTGCCTGTCTGTCTGTCTGTCTGTCTGTCTGTCTGTCTGTCTGTCTGTCTGTCTGTCTGTCTGTCTGTCTGTCTGCCTGCCTGCCTGCCTGCCTGCCTGCCTGCCTGCCTGCCTGCCTGCCTACCTAACTACCTAACTACCTGACTTACCTAATGAGAGTGACAAGCGAGATGAAAGCTTCAACACCGCCATCACACTTCTCACAATGTTGTTTTGGCACCCGAACCTGACATCCTTATTAACATTCAGGAGTTATATGAGTCTTGCAGAGGCTCTAGTGACAGGGAGGGGAGAGGAGGGAGATGGGAGGGGAAGGGAAAGAGAGAGTAGAGAGGGACATTTGTGATCTGAATGGGAGGGGGAGGATCAGGGGACTGCTTGGTTGAAAGAGACGGCGAGGCAGTGAAGAGGGAGGCAGGAGAGGGGAGACCGGGGAGGAGATGGAGGTGAGATTGAGAGAGAAGAACAGAGGGAGGAAAAGGAGAGTGGGGGGGGAGCAGAGGATGGAGGCAAGGAGCAAAGAGGAGAGGGGAGGAAGAGAGCAAAGAGGAGAGGGGAGGGGAGGGAAAGAGCAAAGAGGGGAGGGAGGGAGCAAAGAGGGAAGGGAGGGAGCAAAGAGGAGAGGGGAGGGAGGGAGCAAAGAGGAGAGGGGAGGGAGGGAGCAAAGAGGGAAGGGAGGGAGCAAAGAGGAGAGGGGAGGGAAAGAGCAAAGAGGGGAGTGAGGGAGCAAAGAGGAGAGGGGAGGGGAGGGAGAGAGCAAAGAGGAGAGGGGAGGGAAAGAGCAAAGAGGGGAGTGAGGGAGCAAAGAGGAGAGGGGAGGGAGCAAAGAGGCAAAGAGGGGAGGGGAGAGGAAAGAGCAAAGAGGGAGGGGAGGGAGGGAGCAAAAAGGGAGGGAGCAAAGAGGAGAGGGGAGGGAGGGAGCAAAGAGGGAAGGGAGGGAGCAAAGAGGAGAGGGAGGGAGCAAAGAGGAGAGGGGAGGGAGAGAGCAAAGAGGGGAGGGAGGGAGCAAAGAGGAGAGGGAGGGAGCAAAGAGGAGAGGGGAGGGAGGGAGCAAAGAGGGAAGGGAGGGAGCAAAGAGGAGAGGGGAGGGAGCAAAGAGGAGAGGGGAGGGAGGGAGCAAAGAGGAGAGGGGAGGGAGGGAGCAAAGAGGAGAGGGGAGGGAGCAAAGGGGGAGGGGAGGGAGCAAAGAGGAGAGGGGAGGGAGGGAGCAAAGAGGAGAGGGGAGGGAGCAAAGGGGGAGGGGAGGGAGCAAAGAGGAGAGGGGAGGGAGGGAGCAAAGAGGAGAGGGGAGGGAGCAATGGGGGAGGGGAGGGAGCAAAGAGGAGAGGGGAGGGAGCAAAGAGGAGAGGGGAGGGAGGGAGCAAAGAGGAGAGGGGAGGGAGCAAAGAGGAGAGGGGAGGGAGGGAGCAAAGAGGAGAGGGGAGGGAGCAATGGGGGAGGGGAGGGAGCAAAGAGGAGAGGGGAGGGAGGGAGCAAAGAGGAGAGGGGAGGGAGGGAGCAAGGGGAGGGGAGGGAGCAAAGAGGAGAGGGGAGGGAGGGAGCAAAGAGGAGAGGGGAGGGAGGGAGCAAAGAGGAGAGGGGAGGGAGCAAAGAGGAGAGGGGAGGGAGGGAGCAAAGAGGAGAGGGGCAGAGAGAACAAAGGGGAGTTTGGGTAGAGAGGAATGGGAGAGTCAGGGAGGAGAGAGGGAGGGAGAGGAGCTATAAGAACAGGGGACTGCTGATAAGAGAGGGGTATGGCTGGGCTTCAAAGGCCACTGAACAGATGGACTAACCTTTACTGTGGGTCTGCATCTGACCTCTGTCTCAGGACCCTCTCTTTTCACACTGACACAACAGTACTGCAAAAAAACAAAACCTATTCTAACATTAAATATTAACATACCAACATATCCTCTGGAATGTTAGATACAGTATCTATACAATATGAATGTGTAATGATAAATTGGGGCAAAAAAGTATTTAGTCAGCCACCAATTGTGCAAGTTCTCCCACTTAAAATTATGAGAGAGGCCTCTTTGGTCTTGGCCATAGTGGAGTTTGGAGTGTGACTGTTTGAGGTTGTGGACAGGTGTCTTTTATACTGATAACAAGTTAAAACAGGTGCCATTAATACAGGCAACGAGTGGAGGACAGAAGAGCCTCTTAAAGAAGAAGTTACAGGTCTGTGAGAGCCAGAAATCTTGTTTGTTTGTAGGTGACCAAATACTTATTTTCCACCATAATTTGCAAATAAATTCATTAAAAATCCTACAATGCGATTTTCTGGATTTTTTCCCCCTCATTTTGTCTGTCATAGTTGAAGTGTACCTATGATGAAAATTACAAGTCTCTCTCATCTTCTTAAGTGGGAGAACTTGCACAATTGGTGGCTGACTAAATACTTTTTTGCCCCACTGTATGTAATATTGGGAATGAAGAAGACTATGACTGAAGCGTTGAACAAATGAATGGGCCTGTAAGAAACGCATCATTTTTACCAAATTAAGGTTCTGAATGCAACTTGAACTTTTTAAATTGGGGTGGAACTATTTTCATATCATCAGGTAACGTGAGATTTGGGAAGTGGAACATTGCTGTGGATAAATGTATTGTATTCATATTGCTGTGGATAAATGTACTTTATTCATATTGCTGTGGATAAATGTATTGTATTCATATTGCTGTGGATAAATGTACTTTATTCATATTGCTGTGGATAAATGTACTGTATTCATATTGCTGTGGATAAATGTACTGTATTCATATTGCTGTGGATAAATGTACTGTATTCATATTGCTGTGGATAAATGTACTGTATTCATATTGCTGTGGATAAATGTATTGTATTCATATTGCTGTGGATAAATGTACTGTATTCATGTTGCTGTGCCCAGTCTGCACAGCCCAGTGCGTCCTGTGCCTGTACCCCACATCTGCAGGGCGAAAATAACCATCCAGCCAGGACGGGTTGTGCAGGCTCCTAGCTCGAGACCTCCAGTCCTCCTCCACGACCCAGTGTATCCGGTGCCTCTGCCTAGGACAGGGCCTCCTGTATGTCTCTCCAGCCTGGTGAGTCCTGTGCCTGCGCCCAGAATTAATCTACTTTTGTCTCCCCAGCCTGGTGAGCCCTGTGAGAGCTGCACGTACCAGACTGCCCATACGTCTCCTCTTTCCAGTGATGATCCATGGCACGAAGCCTCCAGTGATGATCCATGGCAAGAAGCCTCCAGTGATGATCCATGGCACGAAGCCTCCAGTGATGATCCATGGCACGAAGCCTCCAGTGATGATCCATGGCACGAAGCCTCCAGTGATGATCCATGGCACGAAGCCTCAGGTGAGGAGTCATGGAACAAGGCCTCCAGCGAAGGCCTCCAGTCCGGAGCCTCCAGCGAAGGCCTTCAGTCCGGAGCCTCTAGCGACGGTGTCTCCAGTCCGGGGCCACCAGCGACAGTCTCCAGTCCGGGGCCCGCAACGACGGTCTCCAGTCCGGGGCCACCAGCCACAGTCTCCAGTCCGGGGCCCGCAACGACGGTCTCCAGTCCGGGGCCACCAGCACAGTCTCCAGTCCGGGGCCCGCAACGACGGTCTCCAGTCCGGGGCCACCAGCAACAGTCTCCAGTCCGGGGCCCGCAACGACGGTCTCCAGTCCGGGGCCCGCTACGATGGTCCCCAGTCCGGGGTCGGCGGCGAGGGTCCCCGCACCAGAGCTGCCACCAAAGTGGGGGGAGCCAGAGGCGGAGGGGGGTCTACGTCCCGCACCAGAGCCGCCGCCGTAAAGGAAGCCCACCCAGACCCTCCCCTTTAGAGTCAGGTTTTGCGGCCGGAGTCCGCATTTTTGGGGGGTGCGGACTCTCTTTGGCCATAGAGAGGCTTTTATTCTCTATTTTGGTTAGGCCAGGGTGTGACTAGGGTGGGCATTATAGTTTCTTTATTTCTATGTTTTCTATTTCTTTGTGTTTGGTAGGGTGTGGTTCTCAATCAGAGGCAGCTGTCTATCGTTGTCTCTGATTGAGAACCATACTTAGGTAGCCCTTTTTCCACCTGTCTTGGTGAGAAGTTGACTTTGTTTAGGGAACATCGCCTTTCGCTTCACGGTTTGTTTTTGTAGTCTTTATTGTTTTGTTTCGGCGTCATGTTTATAAATAAAAAGGAAATGTACGTCTACCACGCTGCACCTTGGTCCTCTTACTTTAACAGCCGTGACAATGACAATGATGTGGTGCTGATGTTTTGCCCATCACCCCAGGCAGCCCTGTAATGGTCTACCCCCAATACTATAAGCCTGTTAAATATATAACAACTCCATTATACCTACAGTCATTTAACATTGTCTTATTACTGTGTGGAAGCTACTGGAGTACATTCCACAGCAGTAACTGCCGTGTGGAGAATTGAAGAGAAAGTCAAAGTTGTGAACCAGGCTTGGTTGTATGGCACCAGTGTACAGGTACACTAGATTTCCTCAGAGTGTCAGAAACAACTGGTTACCCTCCATCTGGGCAATATGCCAACAGAGGTAAGAAGAGAAAGAGAGTTCTATAGAATCAGGAGGAAAAGTTTATAGTTCGTCAAAAACAGAGTTCACATAAAAACAAGATGACAAATGTATTTGACATTTTATTTTCAAAGCGTTTTTCATCACAAAGATTCAAAAGGTGGTTATATAAAGCTTTCGCTTACACTTAACAATTTCAAGAATCTTAACTCTTACACCTAAAACCTAACGTTTTAAAGTTCCAGAAAGCTAGAGAACTAGGAGAACATAACAAGTAAATAAGTCAAACATTTCATCATAAATTCATCATCAAATAGCACACATAACACATTTCATTTGACATTTCATCATAAAGTTAGCGACGGCTGATCATGCAGATGGTCTTGCGGCTCCCGTAGATGGCATCTGTGATGTTGTCTACGATGGGTTTGCCTGGCTGGAAGTCACGGTGATGTAGACACAGCTTCCAGCCTTGGTTTCCCTCCAGCTCTGGCAGAAGTTCCCTCAGGACCCAGGGCTCATCGTGGCCATTGTAGGAGACGAAGGCATCATACTGATGAGTCACACGGATGTTCCTCCACTTTGTGTCCTAGAGATAAGCCTGAAAGAGATAGTAGGCGTAGACCAACTGCCATCTCAGGAGATGGTAGATAAAAGACCCCAGCAAGGTTAAGAGGACCAGAGAAGTGGAGGAGATGAAGTAGAAGAATCCTATATCTACTGAACAGTAGTGGGTGTCAAGGTCCAACAGTTTGGTACCTCCTATATGGACCGGATAGTTGCAGGTAAAGTCATAGGCATCAACAACCTGTGTTTGGTTTCTGTTGTCACCCACTGGATAAACCAAGCATTGCTGCAGTCACAGGTGAAAGTCTTGTCTTGCAGGTCCAAGTAAACTAAAGCAGGTAAAGAAAGTATCATTTAAAAAAAAATAGTTTAACTAGGCAGTCAGTTAATAACAAATTCTTATTTTCAATGATGGCCTGGGAACAGTGGGTTAACTGCCTGTTCAGGGGCAGAATGACAGATTTGTACATTGTCAGCTCAGGGATTTGAAATTGCAACCTTCCGGTTACTAGTCCAACGCTCTAACCACTAGGCTACCCTGCCACCGTCATTGTATCACTGACTACTGTAAAGTCATTCTTTCTCAACTGTAAGCACTTAATGTTAAGACTCCTTGTGCTGAATGCCAATAAATATTTCAGATCTTTAAGAAAGTTGGCTGGTATATTCAACATTCCAAAAGGATGCTGACTGGAGATGATCAGGATCTTTAGAGATGGCAGAAGACAAAAGGGTGGGGATTTAAGTTCACTATAATGTAGATATTTAATACGATTCCAACTCAAATCAAGTTTTTCTAAGGCTGAACATCCTCTGAACATAGTGGCCCTAATGTTTATTTTACTCAATCTATTCGATGCCAAATGAAGTATTTTAAGATTGACCAAACCCTGAAAGGCCCCGTCTTCCAAAGTGTCAATTTGGTTGTCAAATAAAATCTAAGTTTTGAGGGATTGTAAGCTTTGAAAGTCTCCTTTATGGATAGATCTTAGCATATTGCCTCCCAATTGCAAGTTTTCTAGTTTTTGCAAACCATTCTTGTCACGAACCTCGCTGAAGAGGGTGCCTCTTCCTGTTTGGGCGGGGCTCGGCGGTCGTCGTCACCGGCCTATTAGCTGCCATCGATTCCTTTTCCGTTTGTGTTGGTTAGTGGTTAATTGGGTACACCTGTTTTGTATTAGGGTTTGTTTGTAGGGTATTTAAGGGCACTAGGACCGCTGGGTATTTCGTGCGGGCTTGTTTTTTGTTACTCTGTGTTTGATGGTGTGATTTGTTTTCTTATCTTTATTCTCTGGTCTATTTTGTCCTGTTGTTTTGGACTGGCAACCTATATACGCCCTGTGTGTTGGCGTGATCATTTTTCGGTTGCACCGGTGTAATAATTTGATAAACGACAGAACCCTGCTCTCTGCGCCTGATTCCATCCACCACTCTTAGTTTTTCGGAACAATTCTTAAAAACATAACGTAAAGATGGGATACTGTTTCTTCACAGATCTAGGAGTTTTAAGTCCTGCAAATCTTGAAAAACATTGCCTTTAATGTCAGTTTTGATTGTGGAAAAGACGGAGAGGTATGTTAGTCCTGTCAGATTGGCAAAATCGAATGAGCCTAGTTTATTGATGGTATTGTATCTGAGATCCAAGATTGTCAGAGATTGGGTATTATATGAGTGGCATTTGGCACAGAAGAAAGCATATTGTTACTTAGATCTAGAGTAGTCAGTTGCTTCATTGAGCTGAATGACTGATGAGACAGATGAGTAAGAGCATTATGGGATATATCCAACTTAGTCAAGTATGTGCAGGACTTAAGCAGTCCCTCAGAGTCAAAACTCATGTTGTTATAACGCAGACTGAGTGTTGTCAGTGTAGCAATATGGCAGGCATTGTTGGTGAGAGCCGAGATCCTATCTTCCCCTAAATGAGACAGTATGAGAGATGTTAATGATGAGTTGAGGCTCTGCAGTACCACACTCATTTCCTTCAAAGACATGTGGACACCGTTCAAATTGAGACTTTTCATATGACTCTGATCTGTCTGGTACATCCCATGTCATGCTTCCATTTTGACCAGAGTCAGAGGTTTAAATAGTGGAGTTTAGGAAGAACATCAGCTGTGATCTTGAAGATTCTCATTGGATTTGGGATAAATCCAGCACTCTCAGTCCTATGGACTTATTTGATATGTCCTGTGACTGGAAAAAGGTACATCCGTTGCTTGCAATGTACAACTCCTGCAGGTTTGTGAATAGCAAGATTGTCTGAACCTTCTTTAGAACATTAAGTTGGTTAAGTTTAATACATTTAAGCTGGAGAGATTCTGAAAGGTAGAGGATGAAATGATTTTGATGTGGTTGTAGTCTAGACGAAGCACAGAGAGGTTGCCTAGGCCCTGAAACAGGTGGTCTGAGAGGGTGTTGAGTCTGTTATTGGCTAGATTCAGCTCCTGAAGAACGACCAGGTCTGAAAAAGCCCCATCGTCCACATGAGAGATCCGGTTGCAGGAAGTGTTTAAAGATTTGAGGGCTGAGAGATCTTTGAAATCCAATGATTTGATCATCACAATGTTGTTGATGGAAAGGTCTAAAGATCTTACTTTTCTTGGAATGTCTTCTGGTATGGTTTGGAGGTTCTTCTTTCCACAGATTACTTTCATGTTGGTATCATTGAGAGATTCACAGACTGTGCATTTTTTCAATGAATAGCCCCTTAATGGGTTTACAAGGATCCAGCAACATATAAGAGTGCACAGAAAAATACTTGGTTGTGAATATGTAGTCCCATTGCGTATTTCCGGCATGGTTATCTTAAATTTCATCAATAGGCTCTTGATGCCAGGTCCCCCTCGCAAAATGGTGTTTCTAAACTCAACAGTCTTTTCCTTTTTAAATAAAGGTTTTTAAATAAAGGTTAAATAAAACAATGTCAGTTCATTTCTGGAGGAAGAGGTGACAAATGCCACTTATTTGATTCCAATTAGCACAAAGTTTGGTCCAATTTCTTCTCAAGCTTCTTATGTTCCATCAGTCTTGTGAGTATATACTTCTTCGACCATAATCAGAAGACAACAGACTCACAAGTTGTGTGTCTCTCCCTCCAGAATATATTGCCATGAAATACAGAAGCATTTCATCACCTCAAGACAACTCAGTTTTACTTCCTGTCTCCAAAGACCCTCCCTGCTGTTTCACTTCCCTTTGATCCCTGTGTGTTTCTATACGTTTATACAGTTGGTTGGACTAGTTTGGAGTGTATGTGTAGTTCCTAAATACATTTCAAATGTGTTATGTAGAAAACTTGCCTTGTTACCCAAGCTCCTTGCTCCAGTTAAGTGCTACGCCACGCCCATATAATGAGTCAGGATGGAAATCCATTCAGTCTGATTGGTCGCAGAAACCGATGGGTTGGGCCAGAGACAGAATATGCATTGCTAAAGCGGCATTTTGAAAATGTGTCATTGGCTTTGAAACTCTGATTGGTTAGAGATGATCCAATTGCTGATTACTTTGTTTTGTACAGAACCCACTCATTTTGACATCACCACCAACGCCTTCAGTGATGGCAGCCTCAGACTGAAGTATGTAACAAATGATAGAGCAGCAGAAGAATTCAGTTTGAGTGTCAGGCAAGTAGAAAACCCTTCAAATTCACACTCTACAGCCCTGGGACACAGGCTCACAAACTCTGACCTAACTCTGACCTAACCTTCAACCCAAGTACTCCATTCTGCCACCTCTGGTCTCTTGGCCCTCCCACCCGTATGGGAAGGTGGCTCCCGCTCAGCCCAGTCTAAGCTCTCCTCGGTCCTGGCACCCCAATGGTGGAACCTGCCTCCCCCTGAAGCTAGGACAGCAGAGTCCTTGCCCATCTTCTGAAAACATCTGAAACCCTACCTCTTCAAAGAGTATCTTAAGTAATCCCTGAACCTGCATGACATGAGCCGCCCTCGCGCTCTCTCTCAACTTGGATAGAAAGTTGTCTATTAATGCCAAAAAATTCAATCCACCCTCAAAACACTAGCTTACTAGGGATTGTTTCATGATGCAGTGTACAACCTATAGCTATAATGTATACCGTATTTAGCTGCTATTTATACACTTTTAATAAAAATGACATCAAATAGCCTCGAGGAATAAAAGATGACATGGAATAGCCTAGCAATGAGGAATAAAAGATGACATGGAATAGCCTAGCAATGAGGAATAAAAGATGACATGGAATAGCCTAGCAATGAGGAATAAAAGATGACATGGAATAGCCTAGCAATGAGGAATAAAAGATGACATGGAATAGCCTAGCAATGAGGAATAAAAGATGACATGGAATAGCCTAGCAATGAGGAATAAAAGATGACATGGAATAGCCTAGCAATGAGGAATAAAAGATGACATGGAATAGCCTAGCAATGAGGAATAAAAGATGACATGGAATAGCCTAGCAATGAGGAATAAAAGATGACATGGAATAGCCTAGCAATGAGGAATAAAAGATGACATGGAATAGCCAGGCAATGAGGAATAAAATATGACATGGAATAGCCTAGCAACAAATAAAAGATGACATGGAATAGCCTAGCAATGACAAATAAAAGATGACATGGAATAGCCTAGCAATGAGGAATAAAAGATGACATGGAATAGCCTAGCAATGAGGAATAAAAGTAGTCGTCTTAAGGATAAATTCATCCACTATTTATTGTTGAACTCAGCCGGTAACAGCTTACATAAATGGGCTGCAAGGTCAATTACATGAAATCAAATGAATTCCAGCTTGAGTCTCCTGAAGTCCTCCTTATTTTGTGTGTACATGTTTTCACCACGGCCTGTAGGTTCATGGTGCGGGCCTGACTGTTTTCTATACTGAGTATTGTCAACCCAGACAGTCTTTCCTGAGACATTAAACATTATATGTCCATTGCACTGCACAAAATGTAAACTTAGTCTTGAATGATGCATGTCAAGATACATTATACCAGAGATAAGGGACTGTTGATATTTGTAACCACACATCTCAAACGCCGGTTCACCAGTATCCAGATGACCTGTCCCCAGAGCTTCCTATACAGTTCAGATGACCTGTCCCCAGAGCTTCCTATACAGTTAAGATGACCTGTCCCTATACAGTTCAGATGACCTGTCCCCAGAGCTTCCTATACAGTTCAGATGACCTGTCCCCAGAGCTTCCTATACAGTTCAGATGACCTGTCCCCAGAGCTTCCTATACAGTTCAGATGACCTGTCCCTATACAGTTCAGATGACCTGTCCCCAGAGCTTCCTATACAGTTCAGATGACCTGTCCCCAGAGCTTCCTATACAGTTCAGATGACCTGTCCCTCCCTATACAGTTCAGATGACCTGTCCCCAGAGCTTCCTATACAGTTCAGATGACCTGTCCCTATACAGTTCAGATGACCTGTCCCCAGAGCTTCCTATACAGTTCAGATGACCTGTCCCCAGAGCTTCCTATACAGTTCAGATGACCTGTCCCTATACAGTTCAGATGACCTGTCCCCAGAGCTTGCTATACAGTTCAGATGACCTGTCCCCAGAGCTTCCTATACAGTTCAGATGACCTGTCCCCAGAGCTTCCTATACAGTTCAGATGACCTGTCCCCAGAGCTTACTATACAGTTCAGATGACCTGTCCCCAGAGCTTACTATACAGTTCAGATGACCTGTCCCCAGAGCATCCTATACAGTTCAGATGACCTGTCCCCAGAGCATCCTATACAGTTCAGATGACCTGTCCCCAGAGCTTCCTATACAGTTCAGATGACCTGTCCCTATACAGTTCAGATGACCTGTCCCCAGAGCATCCTATACAGTTCAGATGACCTGTCCCCAGAGCATCCTATACAGTTCAGATGACCTGTCCCCAGAGCATCCTATACAGTTCAGATGACCTGTCCCCAGAGCATCCTATACAGTTCAGATGACCAGTCCCCAGAGTTTCCTATACAGTTCAGATGACCTGTCCCCAGAGCTTCCTATACAGTTCAGATGACCTGTCCCCAGAGCTTCCTATACAGTTCAGATGACCTGTCCCCAGAGCATCCTATACAGTTCAGATGACCTGTCCCCAGAGCATCCTATACAGTTCAGATGACCTGTCCCCAGAGCATCCTATACAGTTCAGATGACCTGTCCCCAGAGCATCCTATACAGTTCAGATGACCTGTCCCCAGAGCATCCTATACAGTTCAGATGACCTGTCCCCAGAGCATCCTATACAGTTCAGATGACCTGTCCCCAGAGCATCCTATACAGTTCAGATGACCTGTCCCCAGAGCATCCTATACAGTTCAGATGACCTGTCCCCAGAGCATCCTATACAGTTCAGATGACCTGTCCCCAGAGCATCCTATACAGTTCAGATGACCTGTCCCCAGAGCATCCTATACAGTTCAGATGACCTGTCCCCAGAGCATCCTATACAGTTCAGATGACCTGTCCCCAGAGCTTCCTATACAGTTCAGATGACCTGTCCCCAGAGCTTCCTATACAGTTCAGATGACCTGTCCCCAGAGCTTCCTATACAGTTCAGATGACCTGTCCCCAGAGCATCCTATACAGTTCAGATGACCTGTCCCCAGAGCATCCTATACAGTTCAGATGACCTGTCCCCAGAGCATCCTATACAGTTCAGATGACCTGTCCCCAGAGCTTCCTATACAGTTCAGATGACCTGTCCCCAGAGTTTCCTATACAGTTCAGATGACCTGTCCCCAGAGCATCCTATACAGTTCAGATGACCTGTCCCCAGAGCTTCCTATACAGTTCAGATGACCTGTCCCTATACAGTTCAGATGACCTGTCCCCAGAGCTTCCTATACAGTTCAGATGACCTGTCCCCAGAGCATCCTATACAGTTCAGATGACCTGTCCCCAGAGCATCCTATACAGTTCAGATGACCTGTCCCCAGACCTGTCCCCAGAGCTTCCTATACAGTTCAGATGACCTGTCCCCAGAGCATCCTATACAGTTCAGATGACCTGTCCCCAGAGCATCCTATACAGTTCAGATGACCTGTCCCCAGAGCTTCCTATACAGTTCAGATGACCTGTCCCCAGAGCATCCTATACAGTTCAGATGACCTGTCCCCAGAGCATCCTATACAGTTCAGATGACCTGTCCCCAGAGCATCCTATACAGTTCAGATGACCTGTCCCCAGAGCTTCCTATACAGTTCAGATGACCTGTCCCCAGAGCTTCCTATACAGTTCAGATGACCTGTCCCCAGAGCATCCTATACAGTTCAGATGACCTGTCCCCAGAGCATCCTATACAGTTCAGATGACCTGTCCCCAGAGCATCCTATACAGTTCAGATGACCTGTCCCCAGAGCATCCTATACAGTTCAGATGACCTGTCCCCAGAGCTTCCTATACAGTTCAGATGACCTGTCCCCAGAGCATCCTATACAGTTCAGATGACCTGTCCCCAGAGCTTCCTATACAGTTCAGATGACCTGTCCCCAGAGCTTCCTATACAGTTCAGATGACCTGTCCCCAGAGCTTCCTATACAGTTCAGATGACCTGTCCCCAGAGCTTCCTATACAGTTCAGATGACCTGTCCCCAGAGCTTCCTATACAGTTCAGATGACCAGTCCCCAGAGTTTCCTATACAGGTCAGATGACCTGTCCCCAGAGTTTCCTATACAGGTCAGATGACCTGTCCCCAGAGCTTCCTATACAGTTCAGATGACCTGTCCCCAGAGCTTCCTATACAGTTCAGATGACCAGTCCCCAGAGTTTCCTATACAGTTCAGATGACCAGTCCCCAGAGTTTCCTATACAGTTCAGATGACCTGTCCCCAGAGTTTCCTATACAGTTCAGATGACCTGTCCCCAGAGTTTCCTATACAGTTCAGATGACCTGTCCCCAGAGCATCCTATACAGTTCAGATGACCTGTCCCCAGAGTTTCCTATACAGTTCAGATGACCAGTCCCCAGAGTTTCCTATACAGTTCATCTCTTTCCATAACGTGTTGAGGCCGGCAATTAAGGAGAATGAGAGGCTCAATAAAAGATGTTGCAGAACTGCTGTATTTGAAGCACCACTTCCTTCTGCCCAGTTTCCCTGATGTTGTTAAGGCATTCAAGCTGTTTTTACCATCCCTGTAACTGTCTCTTCTGTGGAGAGATCGTTTTCTAAACTAAAACTTTCAATCAGTTAATGTTAAATGTATTATTTTTCAAGGCCTGAGGCACTTTTTCAGTCATATTCCTGAAGTCCAAGAAACAAACACTTAAGTTCCATATGTACTAGGAAGTTAAAAATGTTTAAGAATGTCTTTTTGGAGGGTTAGTGTCAAAATGATATATATATTTATTAAATTATTAGACCTCGATGACAGGCGCATGGGCCCCCAGAGCTGTGTCCAGTACTCAAGTGATGCTAGCTTAGCTACCTAGCATGTTAGCTCATTGCTAGCATATATAGCTACTGTCTAAGCTATTGAATATTTTGTATATTTTCATCTACTGTATATACACTACATATAACAATTAACATAGCACGCTGCTATCACCTTATTACCGCTGTGTAAAATATGTTATTTAAGTCCTTCTTTCATAGAAACCACTTGTACTAGTCCCCTCTTGCTACGTTGGTTTGTGTGCAATAAAGTGTGTTCTGTGCATCTGTCTCCTACTGGTCAAGCCTTCTAATAGAGACGCTGGGATGATTATACCTATATTTAACCCGCATCTCTTCGGAGACCACCACCAGTTGGTGGCACTCTTTTTCATATTAGAAACAGGTTATCAAATCACTTCATGTTTATGTTATTGCAAATGAAATGTGTTAATCTTGTGTGAAACTTCTGGTGGGGTTTAATTAAGGACAATTCTGATTCTTTGAGGATGAAAAAGAGTTGGTATTGACAGTCACCTAGGTATTATTAGAATGTAATGACAGCATAATGACAGCATAATGACAGCATAATGACAGCATAATGACAGCATAAGCCAACATCCTTTGGATCTCTTCCATAAGGGTTCCAGAGTCATCAGACAGATGAGTACAGGCAGCCTTTTTGCTTCCTGAAGTAAGACAATGGTGTAAGTGTTAAGTCCCAACACATGGAAACTGACTGTGAGGAATTTGCTCATTCTACTTTGGTCAGACAGAGGAACTAACTAACAAGGTTAGGGAGGGATTTGTATCATGAATAGACGTTTAACCTTTCACATCCCTCCAAAACATTTATTGAAGTAGCTGCAGCTTAGAATTCTTATTTCAAAGGCACAAAACTTTCAACATTCAACCACCCATTGACACTTTAGAGAAAGTGATTTTAAACTAATTTTATGGAAAAGGCCAGGCAGGTGTCTTTGTTATACAAAATATATGTTGCCAACTCCCAAGAATCCTGACAGGGAAAAAGACTACCTTCACTTCAAAGAATATATTACAGAACGTAATATACAATTCAAACCTCCACGGTGCACCTGTCAGTGCTCATGAAGCAAAGAATATGATGAAATGGAGTGACTCAGGAGTATTAGGGACATGAATGAAGTTGGAGTTCAGGGAAGGTGGAAGCAATACGCTGGGAAACGTATCCAGTCTTTTGACCTATCAGATTAAGATATTTGGCTTCCTCTTTTAACCCAACTCCTCCAAAAAATGCAGGTTTTGGAAAGGTGTGGGGGGGCTCCCACACTGGGCGCCCAGGGAGCTAATTGTTGTGGGGGGTTGAGTGCCTTGCTCAAGGGCACAATGGCAGGCAATGGCATCTAGGATTAGATACCAGCAACCCTCCGGTTGCCAGCTCACTTCCTGCCAGACATTTCCCATCGGACACGTGATACGAACTGGCAACCCTCCGGCTGCTGGCTCGCCTCTCTAACCACTAGGCTACCTGCTGCCCCAACTAAGAAAATTAGTTGAGAGAGAGACAGAGAGAGAGAGAGACAGACAGACAGACAGACAGACAGACAGACAGACAGACAGACAGACAGACAGACAGACAGACAGACAGACAGACAGAGAGAGAGAGACAGACAGACAGACAGAGAGAGGTAACTTGTCTAGATGGAAAGGGCATGCATTTTAGTCAGTTATCCATTCAGTGATCAAAAAGATGCATATACGCAGCACAGGGCTTGTAGAATGACAGCTCGAGGTCGAGACCCATTTCAATGAACATCCGCTCCATTTGGCTTCGCAGGGAAAGGTCACTGAGAATGACTAGTCAGTGTTACACCTGCAAACTGAGAGTGACATTTCAACATGCTGTTTTGAACCCCCCTTAACCGCGGTTCTGCGTGACCTTCACCTAAACTAAACCATGAAGGGGGAATGTAAATCTGACCTTAAATCATCAGAGTCTATGGACAAGTTAATGTCTTCTCCCATGGGAAGGGGGTGGGAGGGTTTGAAGAAATTCTCAGGAAAGGAATCTATTGTAATTCACGTGCCCGAGAATTAGTCCCCATTATATAAAAACCAACAATAATCCCCAAACAGTAATTTACAAACAGATCATTGTTCACAAACAAACCCTATTTCCTCTGTCTGTATAACAGCGGTATATCTACGATATGGCACTCTGATCCATGTAAATCTCACAACAGAATACCTTACAGACGTCCTTGTTAGCGTGTTACCTCCTGCTCTACTGTATATCTGTATAACAGCGGTATATCTACGATATGGCACTCTGATCCATGTAAATCTCACAACAGAATACCTTACAGACGTCCTTGTTAGCGTGTTACCTCCTGCTCTACTGTATATCTGTATAACAGCGGTATATCTACGATATGGCACTCTGATCCATGTAAATCTCACAACAGAATACCTTACAGACGTCCTTGTTAGCGTGTTACCTCCTGCTCTACTGTATATCTGTATAACAGCGGTATATCTACGATATGGCACTCTGATCCATGTAAATCTCACAACAGAATACCTTACAGACGTCCTTGTTAGCGTGTTACCTCCTGCTCTACTGTATATCTGTATAACAGCGGTATATCTACGATATGGCACTCTGATCCATGTAAATCTCACAACAGAACACCTTACAGACGTCCTTGTTAGCGTGTTACCTCCTGCTCTACTGTATATCTGTATAACAGCGGTATATCTACGATATGGCACTCTGATCCATGTAAATCTCACAACAGAATACCTTACAGACGTCCTTGTTAGCGTGTTACCTCCTGCTCTACTCTATATTTGGATGCCAACTGTTTCTCTGCTAAGCCTGAAATGACTCTGGTCCCTTCCCCTTGACGAGTGATGAATGATGAGAGTGCTAACCTGAGAGTTCATAAACGCCCCCAAGGAAAAGGATTCAGCCCACAATCCCTTGCCTCTTGTGTTCCTAAATTGACAGTATTAATCTCTCCTCTCATTGGAGAGATTGGTAGAATGCGTCTCATTTCTTTCTGTGAGACGGAAGGGGGACCTGGGTTTGGGATCATTTAGCTCCACTGACATCTGTGACCCAACTATATGCCAATTGCCTGTCTCCTTCATCAAATGTGTGTGTTTCCCTTGCATGCATGCATGCGTGCGTGCGTGATGAACTGTGTGTGTGCAACCTGTGAGTTCATGCGTGCCCATGTTCGTGCCACAATCCATGAACTGTGTGTGTTTGCGTGCGTGCATGTGTATTGTCTCGTCCTCTGCATTGGACTGAGATTGTGTGCGAATGCGTGCATCATTTCTTTCTGTGCGTGCGTGCGTGCGGGACTGTGTGTGTGTCTGCGTGCGTGCGTGCGTGCATGAACTGTGTGTGTGTCTGCGTGCGTGCGTGTGACCCGTAGCATCAAATGTGTGTCTGCGTGCGTGCCATGAACTGTTGCCTGTCTGCGTGCTGCGTGCATGAACTGTGTGTGTTTAAGTGTGTGTGTTTGCGTGTGCATGCATGCATGCGTGCGTGCGTGCATGAACTGTGTGTGTGTCTGCGTGCGTGCGTGCGTGCATGAACTGTGTGTGTGTCTGCGTGCGTGCGTGCGTGCATGAACTGTGTGTGTGTCTGCGTGCGTGCGTGCGTGCATGAACTGTGTGTGTGTCTGCGTGCGTGCGTGCATGAACTGTGTGTGTGTCTGCGTGCGTGCGTGCGTGCATGAACTGTGTGTGTGTCTGCGTGCGTGTGAGATTTGAGGAAGGGAAGCGAGGGAAATGATATCCTTTTCATAGCAACTGTTTAATTAACACTGTTGAATCTCTAGACATTTGTGACAGTACTTCTATGACATCCCGTCTCTGTCTACATGTACATAGGAGATAATGACTTCACATAGCGTAAAACTTCATTAACAGCCACGGGCATTTATTTGCTTCAATCACTGAACACAACTGGCGGTTATTAGAGACAGGCTTCTATTTGAGCCAGGCGTCCATTTCTTAATGAACACATCTTTGCTCAATAAAATGTTGAAAAGACAATGATGTTGTTCTCCTTTATCTTCTTTTGCATAATCTTTACAGTACTCACTGAAGGTAAGCAATTCACTTATACCTGGCATTTATTAGAAACAGGTGTTTATGTACTGAAATATATAGTAGACTGCATTGAATTACTGTTACAGTGCTATTTAGATTGTTGGATTCGTTCAGACATTTCTTGATTTCTTGTTGTTTTTATTTATTTATTATCATGTGTGTACTTGCATAACATTTTACTACCTAGGAGCTAGAAACATAAGCATTTCTCTGCACCCACTATATTAATTAATAAGACCCGAGTAGGTGTGGTATATGGCCAATATACCACAGTTTAGGCTGTTCTTCTTAGAACCACCCATCCCGGATCCGGGAGAATTGTCATCAACAACGCTGAATAGCATAGCGCCACAGTCAAATAATATTACTAGAAAATATTAATATTCATGAAATCACAAGTGCAATATAGGCAGCTTAGCCTTTTGTTAATCCACCTGTCATCTCAGATTTTGAAATTATGCTTTACAGCGAAAGCTAGGACGGGAGTAACAATGCTATTTGCGCACAAATCACTCTGAGAGCCCACACCTGTCCACTTACGCAATGTGGTCATTCACGCTCATTCTTCAAAATAAAAGCCTGAAACTATGTCTAAAGGCTGTTGACACCTTAGGGAAGCCAACAGAAAAAGGAATCTGGTTGATATCCCTTTAAATGGGAAATAGGGATGCATAGGAACACAGGGATTTCAAAATGAGTCACTTCCTGATTGGATTTTTCTCAGGCTTTCGCCTGCAATATCAGTTCTGTTATACTCACAGACAATATTTTTACAGTTTTGGCAACTTTAGAGTGTTTTCTATCCTAATCTGTCAATTATATGAATATTCTAGCATCTGGTCCTGAGAAATAGGCCGTTTACTTTGGAACGTTATTTTTCCAAACATAAAATAGTGCCCCTTAGCTTCAAGAGGCATGCAGAGTGCCTGGATACAGCCCTCAGCCATGGTATACTAGCCATATATCACAAACCCTTGAGGTGCCTTATTGCTATTATAAACTGGTTACCAAAGTAATTAGAGCAGTAAAAATAATTCCATGCTGTCACAGTTACCAGCCCTTTCAAGCTTAACATCCTTATCATTTATCGATCTCCAGGTTCCCTTGAGAGTTCATCAATGAGCTTGATGCCTTGATAAGCTCCTTTCCTGAGGACGGCTCACCTCTCACAGTTCTGGGCGACTTTCAAAACGTCTACCTTTGACTCATTCCTCTCTGCCTCCTTCTTTCCACTCCTCTCCTCTTTTGACCTCACCCTCTCACCTTCCCCCCACTCACAAGGCAGGCAATACGCTTGACCTCATCTTTACTAGATGCTGTTCTTCCACTAACCTCATTGCAACTTCCAAGTCTCCGACCACTACCTTGTATCCTTTTCCCTCTCGCTCTCATCCAACACTTCCCCACTGCCCCTACTCGGATGGTACAGTACTCGCTCTATGCTACTCTCTCCTCTTCCATCCTATCTTCTCTTCCCTCTGCTCAAACTTTCTCCAACCTATCTCCTGATTCTGTCAACCCTCCTCTTCCCTTACTGCATCCTTTGACTCCCTATGTCCCTATCCTCCAGGCCGGCTCGGTCCCTCCTCCCCGCTCCGTGGCTCGACGACTCATTGCGAGCTCACAGAACAGGGCTCCGGGCAGCCTGCGGAAATGGAGGAAAACTCGCCTCCCTGCGGACCTGGCATCCTTTCACTCCCTCCTCTCTACATTTTCCTCCTCTGTCTCTGCTGCTAAAGCCACTTTCTACCATTCTAAGTTCCAAGCATCTGCCTCTAACCCTAGGAAGCTCTTTGCCACCTTCTCCTCCCTCCTGAATCCTCCCCCCCTCCCTCCTCCCTCTCTGCATTGACAGTCAACCATTTTTGAAAAGAAGGTCGATGACATCGTTTGCTAAGTCAAACGACACGCTGGTTCTGCTCACACTGCCCTACCCTATGCTCTGACCTCTTTCTCCCCTCTCTCCAGACGTCTGGTGTAGCCGCCCAACAAGCCCGCTTGTAGTTATTATGAGCCACCTCACCTCGCTCATCACTCATCCCTGACCACTGGTGTAGTCTTAGAGAGCGAGAGTTGCACCCCTTCTGAAAAAACCTACACTCGATCCCTCCGATGTCAACAACTACAGACCAGTCCAAAACTCTTGAGCGTGCCGTCCTTGGCCAGCTCTAGTATCTCTCTCAGAATGACCTTCTTGATCCAAACCAGTCAGGTTTCAAGACTAGTCATTCAACTGAGACATCTCTTCTCTGTATCACGGAGGCGCTCCGCACTGCTAAACTGGTCTCATTACCTATGCTGCCTTGATACTGTGAACCATCAGATCCTCCTCTCCACCCTCTCAGCAGTTGGGCATCTCCTCGCACTGACAGGTCGCTCCTACCAGGTAGTTATCTGTCTCCTCACCACGCGCTCTCACCAAACTGTTCTAGGCCCTCTCTTATTCTGCAGCCAAGTCACTTGGCTCTGTCATAACCTCACATGGTCTCTCCTATCATTGCTATGCAGACGAACACAATTAATCTTCTCCTTTCCCCCTTCTATGACCAGGTGGAGCCGCATCTCTGCATGTCCAGACATATCAGTGTGGATGACGGATCACCACCTCAAGCTGCCTCCACTGGTTTCCAGATCTTAACGGTTGGTACTTATTATGAGCCTTGGCGTGTCCTGGACAACACCTGACGTTCTCAACTAACAGGCGGTGTCCCGTTCCTGTAGGTTCATGCTCCACTGAGTACGTGCCTCACACCGGCGCAGGTCCTAATCCAGGCACTTGTCATCTCCGTCTTGATTACTGCAACTCGCTGTTGGCTGGGCTCCCTGCCTGTGCCATTAAACCCCTACAACTCATCCAGAACGCCGCAGCCCGTCTGGTGTTCAACCTTAACGTCACCCCGCTCCTCCGCTCTCTCCACTGGCTTCCAGTTAGCTCGCATGCTACAAGACCATGGTGCTCGCCACGGAGCTGTGAGGGGAACGGCACCTCAGTACCTCCAGGCTCTGATTACACCCAAACAAGGGCACTGCGTTCATCCACCTCTGGCCTGCTCGCCTCCCTACCACTGAGGCCAGTCCTCCTCAGCCCAGTCCACTGGTGTAGTTAATGGTGGAACAAACTCCCTACGACGCCAGGACATCCTCCTCTCAGACAGCCTCCACTGGTACCTACAGGGTAAGTAAGGGTAGTAATTATGAGCCCCCAACCTCTGCAAGTGGCTGTTCCACTGGTTGTCATAAGGTGTATGCACCAATTTGTGTCGCTCTGGATAAGAGCGTCTGCTAAAGACTTAAATGTAATGTAAATGTAAATGTGTTGACATACCTGTGGATTACGGTCTGATATACCATGGCTGTCAGCCAATCAGCATTCAGGGCTCAAACCAACCAGTTTATAACATCTGCTAAACTGTGCATGCAACCAATAAACTTTGATTTTATTTGAAATATGTGCTGATGCCAGGCTATTAAAAGGGACAAGTGGCTATTTGAGACTTAATTGAAGTATTACAGTTTATGCTTGTATGGCTTGGTTGTCATAGTCCTTAGGTTTTCAAAAATGCAATGTCCTCAAAATGCCACGTGATTTTACAGTGTGAGACATGGTACAGCTAATGTTTCTATGTGTATGATGCCATTCCATTTGTGCCGCTCCAGCCATTATTATGAGCCGTCCTCCTCTCAGCAGCCTCCACTGGTGAAGTTAAGGGTAGTTATTATGAGCCGTCCTCCTCTCAGCAGCCTCCACTGGTGAAGTTAAGTGTAGTTATTATGAGCCGTCCTCCTCTCAGCAGCCTCCACTGGTGTAGTTAAGGGTAGTTATTATGAGCCGTCCTCCTCTCAGCAGCCTCCACTGGTGTAGTTAAGTGTAGTTATTATGAGCCGTCCTCCTCTCAGCAGCCTCCACTGGTGTAGTTAAGGGTAGTTATTATGAGCCGTCCTCCTCTCAGCAGCCTCCACTGGTGTAGTTAAGGGTAGTTATTATGAGCCGTCCTCCTCTCAGCAGCCTCCACTGGTGTAGTTAAGGGTAGTTATTATGAGCCGTCCTCCTCTCAGCAGCCTCCACTGGTGTAGTTAAGGGTAGTTATTATGAGCCGTCCTCCTCTCAGCAGCCTCCACTGGTGTAGTTAAGGGTAGTTATTATGAGCCGTCCTCCTCTCAGCCTCCACTGGTGTAGTTAAGGGTAGTTATTATGAGCCGTCCTCCTCTCAGCAGCCTCCAAGTGTAGTTATTATGAGTCCTCCCTCAGCAGCCTCCACTGGTGTAGTTAAGGGTAGTTATTATGAGTCCTCCTCTCAGCAGCCTCCACTGGTGTAGTTAAGGGTAGTTATTATGAGCCGTCCTCCTCTCAGCAGCCTCCACTGGTGTAGTTAAGGGTAGTTATTATGAGCCGTCCTCCTCTCAGCAGCCTCCACTGGTGTAGTTAAGGGTAGTTATTATGAGCCGTCCTCCTCTCAGCAGCCTCCACTGGTGTAGTTAAGGGTAGTTATTATGAGCCGTCCTCCTCTCAGCAGCCTCCACTGGTGTAGTTAAGTGTAGTTATTATGAGCCGTCCTCCTCTCAGCAGCCTCCACTGGTGTAGTTAAGGGTAGTTATTATGAGCCGTCCTCCTCTCAGCAGCCTCCACTGGTGTAGTTAAGGGTAGTTATTATGAGCCGTCCTCCTCTCAGCAGCCTCCACTGGTGTAGTTAAGGGTAGTTATTATGAGCCGTCCTCCTCTCAGCAGCCTCCACTGGTGTAGTTAAGGGTAGTTATTATGAGCCGTCCTCCTCTCAGCAGCCTCCACTGGTGTAGTTAAGGGTAGTTATTATGAGCCGTCCTCCTCTCAGCAGCCTCCACTGGTGTAGTTAAGGGTAGTTATTATGAGCCGTCCTCCTCTCAGTTATTATGAGCCGTCCTCCTCTCAGCAGCCTCCACTGGTGTAGTTAGCCGTCCTCCTCTCAGCAGCCTCCACTGGTGTAGTTAAGGGTAGTTATTATGAGCCGTCCTCCTCTCAGCAGTGTAGTTATTATGAGCCGTCCTCCTCTCAGCAGCCTCCACTGGCACTCATTTACTGTAAGTCGCTCTGGATAAGAGCGTCTGCTAAATGACTAACAGTGCCTTCAGAAAGTATTCTCACCCCTTGACTTTTCCAGATTTTGTTGTCTGACAGCCTTAATATAAAATTGATTACATTTAGATGTGTCACTGTGTCACTGGTCTACACATAATACCTCATAATGTCAAAATGGAATTTAGTTTTCATAATTAATTTTTTTTAAATAAAAAATGAAAAGCTGAAATGTCTTGAGTCAAAAAGTATTCAACACCTTGTTATGACAAGCCTAAATAAGTTCAGGAGTAAACATTTGCTGAACAAATCACATAATAAGTTGCATGGTCTCACACTTAACATGATTTGTGAATGACTACCCCATTTTCAAATGCCTCACAAAGAAGGGCACTGATTGGTAGATTGGTAAAAATAATAAAGCAGACACTGAATATCCTTTGCGCATGGTAAAGCTGTTATTTTGGCTTTGGATGGTGAAGATACAGACGTCCTTCCAAACTGAGTTGCCAGAGAGAAATAAAACCACTCAGGGATTTCACCATGAGGCTAACGGTGATTTTACAGTTACAGAGTTTAATGGCTGTGATAGGAGAAAACTGAGGATGGATCAACAACATTGTAGTTACTCCAAAATACAAAAGATTATGTTTTCAAAGTAATACTGCAATATATGTGTCAAAATAATTTACTTTTTGTCCTGAATACAAAATGTTATTTGGGGCAAATCCACCATAACACATCACTGGGTACCACTTTCCATATTTTCAAGCATGGTGGTGACTGCATCATGTTATGGGTGTACTTGTCGTCAGCAAGGACCGATGAGTTTTTCAGGATAAAAATAAACTAAATGTAGCTAAGCACAGGCAAAATCCTAGAGGAAAACCTGGTTCAATCTGCTTTCCAACAGACACAGACAAATTCACCTTCCAGCAGGACAATAAACCTAAAACACAAGGCCAAATCTACACTACCAAGACAACATGGGATGTTCCTGAGTGGACTACTTACAGTTTTGACTTAAAATCTGCATGAAAATCTACGGTAAGACTTGAAAATGTCTGTCTATCAACAACCAACTTGACAGCGTGTAACGGATTTCCTCCTCTTCGTCTGAAGAGGTGTAGCAAGGATCGGACCAATATAACAACGTGAAATGGAAACGAAACAGTCCCGTGTGGCACAAACACTGACACAGGAAACAATCACCCACAAGATACCCAAAGAATATGGCTGCCTAAATATGGTTCACAATCAGAGACAACGATAAACGCCTACCTCTAATTGAGAACCAATCTAGGCAACCATAGACCTACATAAACACCTAGATGGAAACAACCCCATAAATCTACAAAAAACCCTTGACAGTAATAACACCCTGGATGAGACAAAAAGCACACATATCACCCATGTCACACCCTGACCTAACCAAAATAATAAAGAAAACATAGAATACTAAGGTCAGGGCGTGACAGAGCGCTTGAAGAATTTAGAGAATAATGGGCAAATATTGCACAATCCAGGTGCGCAAAGATCTTAGAGACTTACCCCAAAAGACTCACTGACTTACTTGAATTGCTGCCAAAGGTGCTTAAAACTTGTATTGACTCGGGGGGTTAACACCGATCTAATCAAGATATATTAGTTAACAAAAAAAAATCTTGTAGATGTTTTTTACAATTAAATCCATTTTATCCCCATTTTGTAACATAACAAAATGTGGAAAAATTCAAGGGGTGTGAATACTTTTCTTTGTCTGTTCTTGAACAACGTACAGTGCGGTCCAGCACTTACAAAGGACTTATATAAATGTATTCCATTTCTCACCTCGTTGATTACTCTTGTCATGTTTCTGTAATGATAATAATACTACATAGGATTTTAATAGCGTTTTTTCCCAAAGACGCTTTCTTGTGGTAGAAAATATGCTCTCATATTACATCAAAACAGCCCAAAAAACACAGAGTATCTAATGTTGGTGTAATGTGAAAAGTGTTAGAAATGTAAACCATTTTTCTTACCTCTTTGGCTTTCCTGTGTCTGTCCTTGGTGTCCCTTTCTCGGTCTCTGTCTCTGTCCTTGTCTTTGCCCTCATCCCCATGGTGCGAAGAATACGACACCGTTCTCCAGTCCCGTGGTGAGTTGGTGATGCTCGCCACCTTTGACTCCGTGGCGCTGTTCTCCTCATTGAGTGAGCGTGACGACCTCCGTGTGAACATACTTTTCTTAATTGCCTTGACCCTCAGACTCTCACTGTCTGAGCAGCCCCACTCCACTGATCCGTTATCCACCTTGATGTTGTGGCCTGTTGTGTGGCACTGAAAGACATGGGGCGATAGGTTGGGGTCGGGGTGAAGGTGATCTGGGGTGGAAGTGGTGGCTAAAGCGTTTTCACCCGGTCTCCCGTTGGTTTCGGGTTCCTGGATCTTCTCGTCGAGTTTGGTGAGCTTGGAGAGCACCTGCGAGATCTCCCCTCGGACTCCGGACAGAGACTCCAGCTTCTTCTCGATCTCACCTATCCTCATAACAAGCTTGCACACGCTCGATTTGAGCTCGTCGTCCGTGTTCTCTAGGGAGTGAAAGAGGCAGTCCAGCTTGGACTTGGCCAATTTGACCGTGTTGCATTCGGGTGAGCTGTCGCCGTCAGACTTCATGGTCACCTGAGAGAGAGATCCGATGCTGTTGTAGCACGACGATTGGATGACGCCCAGCGAGTCGCACACGCTCATGTCGTCAAGGAAGCGGAAGATGTCACTGATGTCATCGCTGATGATCTCAGAGTCCTCTTCCGAGTGTTTGCACGAGTGCCTCTCTCTCTCGACGTATTTTGCGTGAGCGGCGGCATAGTCTTTTAGCTTCCTCTGTTCGGCCTGCTCCGTTTGTGTCCCTATGCTGGACGAGCTGTCTATGTTACCTCCTTGAAAAGACGTACTGTTGATGCCTTTCTCTTTAAATCTTTTCCCAACCTCTCTTTTGTCGACACCCACCCCGGGACCGCACGCCATTGAAGACATATCCTTTGTTTTCAACCCGTTGGTTTTCTTTGCGAACCCTGAAGGGGAGGCCACCACTTTCTCTTTGGCACACTGAAAGTGCTGCTCATTCTCTTTATTGACTACATTGTGGCGATGGTTGTCTTTCAGCGGTTTCCCATTCAGAAATGACCTCTCAAAATCCGGTGGCCCTTCTTCAGCATTCAGACTCAGGCTTTTCACGGGCCAAATTGGCTGCTTCCCCGGCCTAGCCGTACTCCTCCGTGTGTTCACGCACTCTGTCACTGTCGTTGGCCCGAAATACGTAGACGCTTGAAGGTCGTCCAGACTCTCGTGCTTCGCTCGCCGTTTCTCCTGAATGGGCGAGTTCATAGTAGGCTCAAAGTAGGGGTTACTGTAGGGCAGCTCGAAGCTGTGGTTGAAGAATGTGGCAGGTTTGTGGAGCTCTCTCCGGTGGTAGCCTCCAGTTGCCCTGATGTTTGGTTTGCACTCTGAGGTGATGACCTATAACGACAATGGGGTAACACTTCATTAAGTTGCTCTTAAACATTATGGTAATATTGTATTGTTTGGCTCTAAGTCACGCTGATAAGAGTATCTGTTAACTGACTAAAACCTAAAGGTAATAGTTTCATAGAAATATGGTAATTGTTTTGAGCAATTCTTGTCATTTCACAAGTGATTTTTTTGTTGTTGTTACAGACTCATTCACTTTTACAACAACAACATGTTAATACACTGTTGTGTTAACACATCAGTCAAAACACCCTGCATTATCAAATCAAACAAAGAAAGAGTCAAACTAAGCATAAAGGTGCTGGATGTAACATTAGGCTCAGACCAAGCCTTTCTAGAAAGAAATATGTTTTATAGATTGGTTATTCTCACTGAGAGCTATGTCCATTGAGACATTTCCATTCTAAGTGACATAGGCTATACAGATGTAGGATCTTCATTTGATCACTCTTTGTTGATGAGACTTTTCCTGTGCCAGAGGAAATGCAGATGACCTTCATGATTGACATGAGTTCATTAAAAACCTGCACTAACGGTTATATTAACAGTATTCCACTTTTCATGTAGCCTCATTTTGACCAATGAAGCAACATTATGGACTAAACGTTGAAATCCTGTTGTTGCAGGATTATTTTTAAGATCTAATTAAGGTCTAATTAAGATCCTACATCTGTAGATCTATGGACCAGTTTCAGGAAGTGGGGAGGTACTGTTTTATCACTTTTGTTTTGTCCTTTAGGTTTCTTGTGCTTTTCTTTGACATTTAGATGGTAAGATTAGCAAACAACGGCACAAATACTTACAGCTAGCACCGTTTAGTAGGAACAAAACAACTCAGAACATGGCACAATAAAGAATGTAGCTGACCACATATCGCAGTGAAAATTAGATAGTGATAATTGATAACAGATGGTTAACAGTGGAGGAGGCTGCAATGGAAATCAGTCTGACTGTATCTTCAATGTTTGTTTTTTCATGTATTATTGTTTCAGTGTAGTAATGGGACAACATTAAATCTCAAACTTGTTGGGGGTACTTCCAAACAAATATGTCAGGATAATTATTGTTGCATAATGAATGATATGTAAATGCTTAATAAAAATAAAAAAATAATATTAAAGACCAGAGACACAGACCTGTGGGGAGAACGCTAGCAGGTTGTGAAAATCCTCCTTGAAGATGTTTCTCTTCTGGACACAGGAGTGGACAGAGAAGGGCTCCGTGTGGTTGATGTGTTGCAGGGACTCCTGGTCTGTGGTGGACTCACTGTCAATGTCTATGGGAAAGTAGGTGCTCTGCATCTCACAGGGCGGCGATGGAGGACTGCAGCTTGAGTACTGGGGCAGGTGCTGCAGCTTGTCTAGCGACGCTGCTCGACATTTTAGATCCTTGTTTACACCCAATAGGAAGTTAGGGTCCGAGGTCGGGATAAACTGTGGGCTGCAGTTGGATTTCGAGCTGGCGGAGTGGGAATGGGGGTGTGGGCGGGGGTGGGAGGAGTTGTTTTGGGACATGGGGCGATGGTGGGGGTGGTGACCCACCCTGGAGGGTTGATCCATGAGGTCATAACCTCCGCCCCTCTCATAGTCCTGATACTTATAAACATCAGTGTCGGACCTACATGACTCAAACGACTGGTTCTTGTGGAACTTGGGCCTCGGTGGTGCCATTGGGAACTTATCTTTGGCGATCCCCCGTTCATTTGGATTAGGTTAAACATAGTGACGATATCCGCTGCCACCATGAGTTTCTTAGACTGCTGGTCCTCAACAGTACATCTCATCTTGTCTTTGAAGAGAGTGGCAGGGAAGGCTGGGTCCAGGCAGGCTGTGTAGAACAGAAGGCTCCGTAGCTTGGCCAAGTGGACCAAGTCAAAGCGGGCACACAGGGACTTACAGAGGTCCTGGTAGGACACACTACTGTGTTTAGTGTCTAGTTCCTCCAGGATCCGGACTAGGAACAGGGAGTACTCTGGTAGGGGATCCATGGCATGTGGTGTGGGATGGAGCTAGACGTTGATATCCTCGTTAATCGCCTATTCTTTAAGTATACTGTACAGGGGATGCCATTGAGATGGAACGTCTCAAATACAAGGGAGACCTGTCCCCCTCATGAGAGAGATAGGAGGATGACCCTGAGAGAGAGAGAGAGAGAGAGAGAGAGAGAGAGAGAGAGAGAGAGAGAGAGAGAGAGAGAGAGAGAGAGAGAGAGAGAGAGAGAGAGAGAGAGAGAGAGAGAGAGAGAGAGAGAAAACACAGCAGAGAGAGAGAGAGAGAGAGAGAGAGAGAGAGAGAGAGAGAGAGAGAGAAAACACAGCAGAGAGAGAGAGCAAGATATTGACTATTGGACAATCACATACCACAATCAAAACATAGCCAAACATTGCAAGTAATAATAATCATGAATATAAGGTGTTACATCCCATGTTATTATCCCAAAGCAATAGTTATCCCTGTGCATGTGACTAATAAACTAATCTAATGATCACGTCTATTTGTGTTATTGTGAATAAGACAGAAATTAAATGTGGTAATGGTTTGGAGAAGGCTTCACTCTTTAGATAGGGATCAGTAAAGATTGGTTTTCATATTAAGTTAATTCCAAAATATATACTATCAGGCAGCTGCTATTAAATGTATATACTTTTCAGGAATATTGAGTAGGCTACGTTTTTGTCATTGTATACCCACTAGATTCAGTTCAAGAACTCTAAACAGTGTCGTTCCTCAAACAGAAATGGATATACACACCGTCATAATTTGCATAACCTCAGATTCACCGCTGAGTACTTCGAAACAGAGAATAAAATCCACATTCTAGTTCTTCACTGAAGCGCGCGATCATACGGTACATAACCAACAAAGGGACAAATAGACTCACCTAACGCACGATTCCATTTGCTCTCATCCGAGTGAGCATTCAAAGGTATAGATTCCTCAAAGTCATCAAAACAAGGCGGCAGCAATGCGAAGTTGACGCACAACATTCATTCTTCAATTGAACCATACACCATAATATACATTCCAGTCGGACAACGTAGTAAATAACCAGCCAAAAGATCCGATTCGATCCCCAGTCACTCCCGTTCGGATAATCCTTCATTTATCATATTTTGTATTGTATTCCAATAGGTGGACTATGTCTTCACTCCGGGACCGGATTTGCGGTAGCTGTTGGAACCGAGCTGTCGGCGTTCTCACGCGCGCGCGTGTGGTGCTAAAAAGGCACCCAGTCGGCTTTGTTTCCACCTAGAATGACGTAATTACACCTTAGCACCAACTGCAAGTCAAGCACAGCGATGGAGACTATATATTCATATTGATTATTATCCTGTACATTATTCACCATATGGCGTGTTACAGGCAGTACAACATACAACATAGCTCATTCCTAATGTGTCAGAGTTATGTGCATACATTCCATTTAAAACATCGTACGTTCGTTTTCTCTCTGTTAAATGCGAGGGGAAACATTTGAATGTATATGAATCATACAAACACAAAGTAGTGTATCTGGTTAACTGTGCACTGGTGTGACGTTATATATGCGCGCCTGCTGCAGTGGGGTGTATTCATGGGATGCTAAGGAAAGCCGCGATTTCCCAAATATTTAACCAATAAAAATGATAAAATAATTGATTTCCTCTCTGTCAGTTTTCTGAGGACACAGCGCCGGTGCGCCGCTCTGTTCGGTCAATTCGCGCTCTGTCTCAGTATATCTAGCACGAGGGAGAAAGCCGCTCTGTCTCAGTATAGAGCGAGGGACACAGCGCCGTTCTGTCTCAGTATATGTAGCCTGAGGGACACAGCGCTGCTCTGTCTCAGTATATGTAGCCCGGAGGGACACAGCGCCGCTCTGTCTCAGTATATGTAGCCTGAGGGACACAGCGCCGCTCTGTCTCAGTATATGTAGTCCCAGGAGGGACACAGCGCCGCTCTGTCTCAGTATATGTAGCCCGGAGGGACACGGCGCTGCTCTGTCTCAGGAGGGACACAGCGCTGCTCTGTCTCAGTATATGTAGCCCGAGGGACACAGCGCCGCTCTGTCTCAGTATATGTAGCAGGAGGGACACAGCGCTGCTCTGTCTCAGTATATGTAGCCCGAGGGACACAGCGCCGCTCTGTCTCAGTATATGTAGCCTGAGGGACACAGCGCCGCTCTGTCTCAGTATATGTAGCCTGAGGGACACAGCGCCGCTCTGTCTCAGTATATGTAGCCGGAGGGACACAGCGCCGCTCTGTCTCAGTATATGTAGCCCGAGGGACACAGCGCCGCTCTGTCTCAGTATATGTAGCCCGAGGGACACAGCGCCGCTCTGTCTCAGTATATGTAGCCCGAGGGACACAGCGCCGCTCTGTCTCAGTATATGTAGCCCGAGGGACACGGCGCCGCTCTGTCTCAGTATATGTAGCCCGAGGGACACAGAGCCGCTCTGTCTCAGTATATGTAGCCCGAGGGACACAGCGCTGCTCTGCGTAGCCCGGCGCCTGCTCTGTCTCAGTATATGTAGCCCGAGGGACACAGCGCCGCTCTGTCTCAGTATATGTAGCCCGGGGACACAGCGCCGCTCTGTCTCAGTATATGTAGCCCGAGGGACACAGCGCCGCTCTGTCTCAGTATATGTAGCCCGAGGGACACAGCGCCGCTCTGTCTCAGTATATGTAGCCCGGGGACACAGCGCTGCTCTGTCTCAGTATATGTAGCCCGGGGACACAGCGCCGCTCTGTCTCAGTATATGTAGCCCGGGGACACAGCGCCGCTCTGTCTCAGTATATGTAGCCCGGGGGACACAGCGCCGCTCTCTCTCAGTATATGTAGCCCGGGGGACACAGCGCCGCTCTCTCTCAGTATATGTAGCCCTGGGGACACAGCGCCGCTCTCTCTCAGTATATGTAGCCCGAGGGACACAGCGCCGCTCTGTCTCAGTATATGTAGCCCGAGGGACACAGCGCTGCTCTGTCTCAGTATATGTAGCCCGGGTATCTGATGCTGTATGGACCAAAATAGTATAACATGTTCCGCCGTAGCATTTGATTGGTTGATGCCAGCAAGCATTTGGCCAGTGGTGGAAAAAGTACTCAATTGTCATACTTGAGTAAAAGTAAAGATACCTTAATAGAAAATGACTCAAGTAAAAGTGAAAGTCAACCAGTAAAATACTACTTGAGTAAAAGTCTGAACGTATTTTAAGTATCAAAAATAAATTAAATTGATCAAATATACTTAAGTATAAAAAGTAAAAGTAAAAATAATTTCAATTTCCTTATATTAAGCAAACCAGACGGCTCAATAATTTGTTTAATTAACAGATAGCCAGCGGCACACAGACATAATTTACAAACAAAGCATTTGAGTTTAGTGAGTCCACCAGATCAGAGGCAGTAGGGATGACCAGGGATGTTCTCTTGTATGAATTTGGCCATTTTCCTGCCAAAATGTACTTTTGGATGTCAGGGAAAATCTATGGAGTAAAAAAATACATTATTTTCTTTAGAAATGTAGTGAAATAAAAGTAAAAGTACAGATACCACCAAAAACTACTTAAGTAGCACTTTAAAGTATTTTTACTTAAGTACTTTACACCACTGCATTTGGCTTCCCTTGATACATCTTTTATATATAAAATATCTCAGCTGTGGGTTGTCCTGGTTCAGCAAAATGCCCCCCCAAGGGAGGCTGGTTTGAATTTGGCTTCAGACCAATCAAATAACTTTCAAAGCAAAACTTCCTTTTCAGAAAAATGTGCCTGTTTCTGGTCTGCTTGTGTTGATGTCCTGCTGTAACTAAAGTGAACCTTTTCCTAAACCATGGAGAGAGATGGGGATTTGGACTTGTGGTTTTGACTTAATTCTCTGTACAGGCCAATGAATATGATGGTGATTCTGATCTAAACATAAATGTATATGTTTTGCCACTGGCCTGAAATGAATAAAGTTCAATATGTAGCCTAGTTGTAGCCTGGTAGATTCACGTTAGCTAGCTAGCTGGCTACCTTAGCTGGTTCATTGTTGCCCAGCGCTAACTAGCTTGCCATTTCACATCGGCTACACTAGGAAGTTAGGCTAACTAACTAAAACGCTTGCAAGCCTATGACAACAAAAACTAAAAGTGTAATGTATGACAGAGCCATAGACCCTTTTACCAACAAGAACGAGAGGAGGATGGCATTTGCGTTCAACTAGTCTAGGGTGAGTCAACATGATGTTTCACACACACACACACACACACACACACACACACACACACACACACACACACACACACACACACACACACACACACACACACACACACACACACACACACACACACACACACACACACACACACACACAAATCAGTCGCATGGACAGCCACATGATATTTATCAACATTGATTGGACTACATTTTTTGGTATCTTTATGTTTGTTTTCAGTGATCTAAACTCAGCATATGATATAGCCTTGTTAATTTGATGACACTTAGCTTCCTCAGTGTATTTACCCAGGCACCTCTACTGATCTGCTGTAAGGTGGAGTAGGAAGAGTGCCTGGGTAAAATCACTGAGGAAGCTAAACCAGTAAAAAAAAGCCATATTACAACCTATGTCGTCATATTTGCGTTGTTCGCTCTACAACTGTAAATTCATACACCATAGTGATATACAATAAGGCCGTGACAACAAAAAGACAACAGTCACAGTGGTGGAATAAATTAAACTACACATTGTTTCATCACAAAACCAGAAAGCAGAATCTGTCCAGTGAAGTCCACAAAGCAAATATTGCATGTAACAAACAGTTATATAACCTGCAGCATAGTCAAGCAAGTTAATGTTAGAATGCTAGAATGCTAGAAAACATCTGCTCTGGGACTGCTGTTAGGTGAGGGACTGCAGTTAGGTGAGGGACTGCTGTTAGGTGAGGGACTGCAGTTAGGTGAGGGACTGCAGTTAGGCGAGTGACTGCTGTTAGGTGAGGGACTGCAGTTAGGCGAGTGACTGCTGTTAGGTGAGGGACTGCAGTTAGGCGAGTGACTGCTGTTAGGTGAGGGACTGCTGTTAGGTGAGGGACTGCTGTTAGGTGAGGGACTGCAGTTAGGCGAGTGACTGCTGTTAGGTGAGGGACTGCAGTTAGGTAAGGAACTGCAGTTAGGTGAGGAATTGCTGTTAGATGAGGGACTGCTGTTAGGCGAGGGACTGCAGTTAGGTGAGGGACTGCAGTTAGGTGAGGGACTGCAGTTAGGCGAGTGACTGCAGTTTGGTGAGGGACTGCAGTTAGGTAAGGGACTGCAGTTAGGTAAGGAACTGCAGTTAGGTGAGGAATTGCTGTTAGATGAGGGACTGCTGTTAGGCGAGGGACTGCAGTTAGGCAAGGGACTGCAGTTAGGCGAGGGACTGCAGTTAGGTGAGGGACTGCAGTTAGGCAAGGGACTGCTGTTAGATGAGGGACTGCTGTTAGATGAGGGACTGCTGTTAGATGAGGGACTGCTGTTAGATGAGGGACTGCTGTTAGATGAGGGACTGCTGTTCGGTGAGGGACTGCTGTTCGGCGAGGGACTTCTGTTCGGCGAGGGACTGCAGTTAGGCGAGGGACTGCTGTTAGATGAGGGACTGCAGTTACGCAAGGGACTGCTGTTAGATTTTTTTATACATATATTTTTTTACCTTTATTTAACTAGGCAAGTCAGTTAAGAACAAATTCTTATTTTCAATGACGGCCTAGGAACAGTTGGTTAACTGCCTGTTCAGGGGCAGCTTGTCAGCTCGGGGATTTGAACTTGCAACCTTCCGGTTACGAGTCCAACACTTTAACCACTAGGCTACCCTGCCGCCCCTATAATGAGGGACTGCTGTTAGGCGAGGGACTGCAGTTAGGCGAGGGACTGCTGTTAGGCGAGGGACTGCTGTTAGGCGAGGGACAGTGCTGGGCGTCTGCTGTAAGAGCATTCCACCAGACACCTGTGAATTTGCAACTAACCAGAGTCATAGCCAGCAGCATACCACCCTGCATACCACCCTGCATACTACTGCTGGCTTGCTTCTGAAGCGAAGCAGGGTTGGTCCTGGTCAGTCCCTGGATGGGAGACCAGGTTGTGTTGGAGGGCCAGTAGGATGCATTCTTTCCTCTGGTCTAAAAAATATCCCAATACCCCAGGGCAGGCTGCTGTCTTTCGGATGGGACATTAAACGAGTGTCCTGACTCTCTGAGGTCGTTAAAGATCCCATGGCATTTATTGTAAGAGTAGGGGTGTTGTATACCCTATCCACAGTCTGTCTAGTAGTTGTATACCCTATCCACAGTCTGTCTAGTAGTTATATACCCTATCCACAGTCTGTCTAGTAGTTGTATACCCTATCCACAGTCTGTCTAGTAGTTATATACCCTATCCACAGTCTGTCTAGTAGTTGTATACCCTATCCACAGTCTGTCTAGTAGTTGTATACCCTATCCACAGTCTGTCTAGTAGTTGTATACCCTATCCACAGTCTGTCTAGTAGTTGTGTACCCTATCCACAGTCTGTCTAGTAGCTGTATACCCTATCTACAGTCTGTCTAGTAGCTGTATACCCTATCCACAGTCTGTCTAGTAGTTGTGTACCATATCCACAGTCTGTCTAGTAGCTGTATACCCTATCTACAGTCTGTCTAGTAGCTGTATACCCTATCCACAGTCTGTCTAGTAGTTGTGTACCCTATCCACAGTCTGTCTAGTAGTTGTGTACCATATCCACAGTCTGTCTAGTAGCTGTATACCCTATCTACAGTCTGTCTAGTAGCTGTATACCCTATCCACAGTCTGTCTAGTAGTTGTGTACCCTATCCACAGTCTGTCTAGTAGCTGTATACCCTATCCACAGTCTGTCTAGTAGCTGTATACCCTATCCACAGTCTATCTAGTAGTTATATACCCTATCTACAGTCTGTCTAGTAGTTGTATACCCTATCCACAGTCTATCTAGTAGTTATATACCCTATCCACAGTCTGTCTACCTTATGTAATACATGTAGTTATATACCCTATCTACAGTCTGTCTAGTATTTGTATACCCTATCCACAGTCTGTCTAGTAGTTGTATACCCTATCCACAGTCTGTCTAGTAGTTGTATACCCTATCTACAGTCTGTCTAGTAGTTGTATACCCTATCCACAGTCTGTCTAGTAGTTGTATACCCTATCCACAGTCTGTCTAGTAGTTGTGTACCCTATCCACAGTCTGTCTAGTAGCTCTATACCCTATCTACAGTCTGTCTAGTAGCTGATACCATCTATACCCTATCCACAGTCTGTCTAGTAGTTGTGTACCATATCCACAGTCTGTCTAGTAGCTGTATACCCTATCTACAGTCTGTCTAGTAGCTGTATACCCTATCCACAGTCTGTCTAGTAGTTGTGTACCCTATCCACAGTCTGTCTAGTAGTTGTGTACCATATCCACAGTCTGTCTAGTAGCTGTATACCCTATCTACAGTCTGTCTAGTAGCTGTATACCCTATCCACAGTCTGTCTAGTATACCCTATCCACAGTCTGTCTAGTAGTTGTGTACCCTATCCACAGTCTGTCTAGTAGCTGTATACCCTATCCACAGTCTGTCTAGTAGCTGTATACCCTATCCACAGTCTATCTAGTAGTTATATACCCTATCTACAGTCTGTCTAGTAGTTGTATACCCTATCCACAGTCTATCTAGTAGTTGTATACCCTATCCACAGTCTGTCTAGTAGTTGTGTACCCTATCCACAGTCTGTCTAGTAGTTGTGTACCATATCCACAGTCTGTCTAGTAGCTGTATACCCTATCTACAGTCTGTCTAGTAGCTGTATACCCTATCCACAGTCTGTCTAGTAGCTGTATACCCTATCCACAGTCTATCTAGTAGTTATATACCCTATCTACAGTCTGTCTAGTAGTTGTATACCCTATCCACAGTCTGTCTAGTAGCTGTATACCCTATCCACAGTCTGTCTAGTAGTTGTGTACCCTATCCACAGTCTGTCTAGTAGCTCTATACCCTATCTACAGTCTGTCTAGTAGCTGTATACCCTATCCACAGTCTGTCTAGTAGTTGTGTACCATATCCACAGTCTGTCTAGTAGCTGTATACCCTATCTACAGTCTGTCTAGTAGCTGTATACCCTATCCACAGTCTGTCTAGTAGTTGTGTACCCTATCCACAGTCTGTCTAGTAGTTGTGTACCATATCCACAGTCTGTCTAGTAGCTGTATACCCTATCTACAGTCTGTCTAGTAGCTGTATACCCTATCCACAGTCTGTCTAGTAGTTGTGTACCCTATCCACAGTCTGTCTAGTAGCTGTATACCCTATCCACAGTCTGTCTAGTAGCTGTATACCCTATCCACAGTCTATCTAGTAGTTATATACCCTATCTACAGTCTGTCTAGTAGTTGTATACCCTATCCACAGTCTATCTAGTAGTTATATACCCTATCCACAGTCTGTCTAGTAGTTATATACCCTATCTACAGTCTGTCTAGTATTTGTATACCCTATCCACAGTCTGTCTAGTAGTTGTATACCCTATCCACAGTCTGTCTAGTAGTTGTATACCCTATCTACAGTCTGTCTAGTAGTTGTATACCCTATCCACAGTCTGTCTAGTAGTTGTGTACCCTATCCACAGTCTGTCTAGTAGCTGTATACCCTATCCACAGTCTGTCTAGTAGTTGTATACCCTATCCACAGTCTATCTAGTAGTTATATACCCTATCCACAGTCTGTCTAGTAGTTATATACCCTATCTACAGTCTGTCTAGTATTTGTATACCCTATCCACAGTCTGTCTAGTAGCTGTATACCCTATCCACAGTCTGTCTAGTAGTTATATACCCTATCTACAGTCTGTCTAGTAGTTGTGTACCCTATCCACAGTCTGTCTAGTAGCTGTATACCCTATCCACAGTCTGTCTAGTAGCTGTATACCCTATCCACAGTCTGTCTAGTAGAAATGCTCTATATGGGTGGTAATTGTCTTCTGATGATATTGATGTTATGCCTTTGAAGTGTTGCCTACTACTGTTATCAAATCCTATCAAATCAATACTGTAAGCCAGAGCAACATTTTGAAGCATGGAGGACACATTATTTTACTCAGAATCATTCAACATTTAGAGAGAGTTCATTACTATTGACCAGACCATTCGTTTTCCTATAGTTTAGTGGTCAGCATCAGAACAATGCCAGTCAATGAGGTTGGATCCACACTGACCGGAGTGTGTCTCTGGGGGAAATCTCTCTCTGTTTTTCACAAAGTGCTTTTAACAACAACATGGACCTAAACTCCTGAAAGCTATAGCAAGGAGATGGAAAGGTTGAGATAGAAGAGTCCTCTCCTCCTAATAACTCCTCATAGCCTCATTCCTTGATGAGCAAATTCATCTGTGAACTCATAATTAAAAGAGAACAATTACCTGATTTCAAATCCAATTTCAGGTGGTTTGTTCTGGGGTGGTTTGAAACACACTTCTAACTGATTATGAATCCGTCAGCTAAGCATCATGAATGATCTTTAATAATGAAGGTTCCCAAGGTATACAGTAGTTTAATCATATTAGCAGACAGACAGACTGCTTGGAACAGTGTGTGTGTGTGTGTGTGTGTGTGTGTGTGTGTGTGTGTGTGTGTGTGTGTGTGTGTGTGTGTGTGTGTGTGTGTGTGTGTGTGTGTGTGTGTGTGTGTGTGTGTGTGTGTGTGTGTGTGTGTGTGTGTGTGTGTGTGTGTGTGTGTTGGAGACTACTTGCCTCAGTAATTTCTCCCTCTTTTCACTGGTGCTGAATTTTTTAATCAGATTGTAGGGAAATTCAACTTTCATTTTGGTAAAGGTGCAATTAAAGTTTTATGTCTGATGAGATCCAATCAGATTAGCACCAGGGCAAATAAATAACCTACACAAGAAACCTGAATGTCCTATCCAGTCTTTAAACATGTTCACAGACATACACGGAGAGCTGTAATTTTGAACAAATGATTTGGAGATTCTGGTGATTACAGTTCTTTCTGAAGGTAATTGTTAGAAGAAAGGGGCATGAATGACAGTTCATAGTTATAATTGTAAAACACCCTTCGTTCTGAGGAGAAAGAAAAAAGTGGTTGATCCATCCAAACGTTTTGCCTTTGCTAGCGATCCTACAATAGCTCAAGCGAGTATCGCTACACTGCCCCCTCTGAATGGGAAGGCACATCCGGCCGTGCGTTCTGATGGCTACACAGCCGCCATCTCACTTCTGACACCAATGTAGCAAACCGAGGTACAGGCCTGCATACCTGGTTTAGGTAATCCCTGTTACATGTAATCCGTTACTACCCAACCCTGAAGCTAACCCCACACTTCCCGTTTGTGACATAAATCATTTACATAATTGTGACACTGAAGTGATGAAAGCATACTTAATTAAGTCAATGTATATATCCTAGAGCTTGAGGAAGCTTCACTTTGTAAAAGCCTTTGCATTCTGATGTGATTGCTTGTACCCAGAGAGCTCTGCATTAAAGTGGTTCGTCTTTTTGTTTTTCCTCTTCATCTTTCAGAAGGGACTGCCACCATTGGTAGCCTGAGTTTTTCTGCTGCAATATACTGTGGGTATGATCTTCTAAAGATGACCTTCCAAAGTTCTCCAACGAGCATCTTTCAGAGGTCGTCATAAAGACTGTTGTGTCTACTGTAGAAGGTAAGTCATGTGTGCCTTCTTTGTGTTCCATGTATAATCCATGTTACTATTGCCATGGTAATGTAACCTTTGTTTGGTTCTGTTTAGTTGTTTTTTACAGTTGCTTAAGAGTCTTTCAATGACAGTGTATTGTTCATGTGAAAGCGACCGTCTGCACCCACGTTACCTCACGTTAGTCCATCGTATCCGATGATGGCTTCCACTTCTGAGTTAACAATGAATTCTTTGGTGACTGTAGAGTCCAATCCCAGATCCACAAACTGTATTGTAGGTGGGGCATATGCAGTCTGTGTTGGCAGGGACAAGCATGGTTGTATTGTAGGTGGGGCATATGCAGTCTGTGTTGGCAGGGACAAGCATGGTTGTATTGTAGGCGGGGCATATGCAGTCTGTGTTGGCAGGGACAAGCATGGTTGTCTTGTTGGCAGGGACAAGCGGGGCATATGCAGTCTGTGTTGGCAGGGACAAGCATGGTTGTATTGTAGGCGGGGCATATGCAGTCTGTGTTGCATATGCAGTCTGGGACAAGCATGGTATTGTAGGCGGGGCATATGCAGTCTGTGTTGGCAGGGACAAGCGGGGCATATGCAGTCTGTGTTGGCAGGGACAAGCATGGTTGTATTGTAGGCGGGGCATATGCAGTCTGTGTTGGCAGGGACAAGCATGGTTGTGTGTCTCCTGAGCTGTTGTTGCTGTTTCTTTGTGCTCCTCCTCTCACCTCTGTTGGCAGGGACAAGCACCTCTCTGGCAGAGCTGTGGGGACGTTTGGTTGCAGCATCCTCCAGGTCTGGGGTTTGATGTTGCACTTCTTCAGCCACGTTTTCAGCTTGTTCTTGTCGTGCTTCATCTGACTTCGGGACAAATGAACAAAAAATCTGTAACAACAAAATGTGGAAAAAAGTCAAGGGGTCTGAATACTTTCTGAAGGCACAGTACATACAGTCACTGTGGGGACGATGTTGTCGATGCACTTACTAATGAAGCCAGAGACAGATGTGGTAACTGCTCAATGTTATCGGATGAGTTGTGGAACATATTCCATTTCATTTGACCACTTCCGTATTGAGTGTGTCACTGGTACTTCCTCTCTGAGTTTTTGCTTGTAAGCAGGAAGCAGGAGGATAGAGTTATGGTCTGATTTTCCGAAGGGAGAGTGAGAGAGGGCCTTGTATGCGTTTGTGTGTGGAGACGTGGAGATGTGTGCAGACATGCACACACGTACACAGAGTCTCTCTGCCCCAAATGGATGTTTCTGCTCATTAGGCTCATATAGAGAGAGCTTTTAGAAGTTCTATTGGATAAATCAATTATTCCACGACCCCCCACGGCACTCTTATTCCATTATCACTGCTTGCATCGCTACAGCAAAGGCTCTAATGTTATACAGTAAGCTAAGCTCACTTGTCGCAGTGCCACAATCAACTGATTGTATTGAAGTGTAGTGTGAGGTGTGTTGCCCTCCCCTCCTCAGTCTCACACGCTTTATCCTTTCTATGTCCTCCATCACTATCTCCTGCTTCCTCTGTGCCTCTCCCAGTATTTCTCACACTCTGTCTCTACTCCTTTTAAGTCATTCAGCAGATGTTCTTATCCGGAGCGTCTTAAAGGAGCAATTTTGTTTAACTGCCTTGCTCAAAGGCAGTTTGGCATATTTTCACCTAGTCGGCTTGGGGATTCGAACCAGAGACCTTTCGGCTAATGGCCCAACTGCTCCTAGCCGCTTGGCTACATGCTGCCCAGATACTCAACTCCCTCTCCCCACTCTGTCTTTTGATCTAAACTCCCCACTCTCTCCCTACTCTACCCTCTCTTTCTCCCCCCTATCCATGTGCTTTAAATTCAAGTGACTTATCACAATGTGGTGGGTTTAAATAACACATCTCTGTGGGCAGAGCTCAAGGTTAAACAGCGCTCTACTGGGAAAGATGAAGAGTCTTTCTCTCAATAAGTCTGAGCAGAAGGATTCGGACATCAGCCATGAACATTTCACCTTAATGATAAAGAAGTGAGTCTTGAAAATGTCCTATTGCCATTTCTAGTGATCCTATTAGCCAGTGTTCAGTTTTGTTCCACATTTCAACTTCTATTAATACCTCTCAAAACACTTTAAACATTCAATAAGGTATTAGGTACAAATATGATAAAATAAGTATAATGCAGTTTCTACTGGTTCAAAACAATGGAAATGTTGGGACTAAAATATTGTGGCTAAATTCAAGTCTCTCGTTGGTCTGGAACTGCTATGGTTTACCAAAACATCACCCTTCCAAACGGAGCAACTAGGTATTGAACCACCAACACCCCAACAAACAGCATTAGAAGAAACGACAAGCTTCAGATGATGGACAAATCTAAAACGGAGTTGAAAATACATTTTAATCCTAAACTCTTAGAAACCTGAAAGGGTTCTTTGGTGGTCCCCACAGGAGAACCTTTTGAAGAACCCTTTTTAGTTCCTGGTAGAACCCTTTTGGTTCCAATTAGAACCCTATTGGGTTCTATGTAGTATCCTTTCCCAAGAAGGTTCTACATGGAACCCAAAAGGGTTCTCCTTTTGGAACCCTTTTTTCTAAGAGTATATTAGAGGGGTGGAATTGAAAAAGCTCCATGCTCTATTCCACTGCCTCGCCCTCCCACCCTCTCTATCTCACCCTATCTATCTCACCCTCTCTATTTCACCCTCTCTATCTCTCCCTTTCTATCTCACCCTATCTATCTCACCCTCTCTATTTCACCCTCTCTATCTCTCCCTTTCTATCTCACCCTCCCCACCTCTCCCTCTCTATCTCACCCTCTCTATCTCACCCTCTCTATCTCACCCTCTCTATCTCTCCCTTTCTATCTCACCCTCCCCACCCCTCCCTCTATCTCACCCTCTCTATCTCACCCTCTCTATCTCTCCCTTTCTATCTCACCCTCCCCACCTCTCCCTCTCTATCTCACCCTCTCTATCTCACCCTCTCTATCTCTCCCTTTCTATCTCTCCCCCACGCCCTCTCTATCTCACCCCTCTCTATCTCACCCTCTCTATCTCTCCCTTCTATCTCTCCCTTTCTATCTCACATTTACATTTAAGTCATTTATCTCTCCCTTTCTATCTCTTTCTATCTCACCCTTCCACCTCTCCCTCTCTATCTCACCCTCTCTATCTCTCCCTCTCTATCTCACCCTCTCTATCTCTCCTTTCTATCTCACCCTCCCCACCTCTCCTTCTCTATCTCACCCTCTCTATCTCACCCTCTCTATCTCTCCCTTTCTATCTCACCCTCTCTATCTCACCCTCTCTATCTCACCCTTTCTATCTCACCCTCCCACCTCTCCTCTCTATCTATCTCTATCTCTATCTCACCCTCTCTATCTCACCCTTTCTCATCTCACCCTCCTCATCTCACCCTCTCTATCTCACCCTCCTCATCTCACCCTCCTATCTCACCCTCTCTATCTCACCCTCCTCATCTCACCCTCTCTATCTCACCCTCTCTATCTCACCCTCTCTCCCTCCTCATCTCTCCCTCTCTCCCTCCTCATCTCTCCCTCTCTCCCTCCTCATCTCTCCCTCTATCCCTTCCCATCTCTCCCTCTCTTTCTATCTCTATCTATCCCTCCCCATCTCTCCCTCTCTCCATCCTCATCTCTCTCTCTCTATCCCTCCCCATCTCTCCCTCTCTCCCTCTCTCCCTCCTCATCTCTCCCTCTATCCCTCCCCATCTCTCCCTCTCTCCCTCCTCATCTCTCCCTCTCTCCCTCCTCATCTCTCCCTCTCTCCCTCCTCATCTCTCCCTCTATCCCTTCCCATCTCTCCCTCTCTTTCTATCTCTATCTATCCCTCCCCATCTCTCCCTCTCTCCATCCTCATCTCTCTCTCTATCCCTCTATCCCTCCCCATCTCCCTCTCTCCCTCTCTCCCTCCTCATCTCTGCCTCTATCCCTCCCCATCTCTCCCTCTCTTTCTCTCCCACTATCCATCCCCATCTCTGCCTCTATCCCTCCCCATCTCTCCCTCTCTTTCTCTCCCACTATCCCTCCTCATCTCTGCCTCTATCCCTCCCCATCTCTCCCTCTCTTTCTCTCCCACTATCCCTCCTCATCTCTGCCTCTATCCCTCCCCATCTCTCCCTCTCTTTCTCTCCCACTATCCCTCCTCATCTCTGCCTCTATCCCTCCCCATCTCTCCCTCCTCATCTCTGCCTCTATCCCTCCCCATCTCTCCCTCTCTTTCTCTCCCACTATCCCTCCTCATCTCTGCCTCTATCCCTCCCCATCTCTCCCTCTCTTTCTCTCCCACTATCCCTCCTCATCTCTGCCTCTATCCCTCCCCATCTCTCCCTCTCTTTCTCTCCCACTATCCCTCCTCATCTCTGCCTCTATCCCTCCCCATCTCTCCCTCCTCATCTCTGCCTCTATCCCTCCCCATCTCTCCCTCTCTTTCTCTCCCTCTATCCCTCCCCATCTCTCCCTCTCTTTCTCTCCCTCTATCCCTCCCCATCTCTCCCTCTCTTTCTCTCCCTCTATCCCTCCCCATCTCTCCCTCTCTTTCTCTCCCTCTATCCCTCCCCATCTCTCCCTCTCTTTCTCTCCCTCTATCCCTCCCCATCTCTCCCTCTCTTTCTCTCCCACTATCCCTCCTCATCTCTGCCTCTATCCCTCCCCATCTCTCCCTCTCTTTCTCTCCCTCTATCCCTCCCCATCTCTCCCTCTCTTTCTGCCTCTATCCCTCCCCATCTCTCCCTCTCTTTCTCTCCCTCTATCCCTCCCCATCTCTCCTCTCTTTCTCTCCCTCTATCCCTCCCCATCTCTCCCCCTCTTTCTCTCCCTCCTCCCCATCTCTCCCTCTCTTTCTCTCTCCCTCTATCCCTCCCCATCTCTCCCTCTCTTTCTCTCTCCCTCTATCCCTCCTCATCTCTCCCTCTCTTTCTCTCTCCCTCTATCCCTCCCCATCTCTCCCTCTCTTTCTCTCCCACTATCCCTCCTCATCTCTGCCTCTATCCCTCCCCATCTCTCCCTCCTCATCTCTGCCTCTATCCCTCCCCATCTCTCCCTCTCTTTCTCTCCCACTATCCCTCCTCATCTCTGCCTCTATCCCTCCCCATCTCTCCCTCCTCATCTCTGCCTCTATCCCTCCCCATCTCTCCCTCTCTTTCTCTCCCTCTATCCCTCCCCATCTCTCCCTCTCTTTCTCTCCCTCTATCCCTCCCCATCTCTCCCTCTCTTTCTCTCTCCCTCTATCCCTCCCCATCTCTCCCTCTCTTTCTCTCTCCCTCTATCCCTCCCCATCTCTCCCTCTATCCCTCCTCATCTCTCCCTCTCTTTCTCTCCCACTATCCCTCCCCATCTCTACCTCTCTCCCTCTCGCTCTTTCTCTGTTCCACTGCAGGGTGGCAAAGGTCAGTGTGCTCTTTGCTGAGGACTGGGGTTACCATGACGCCCAGGCTTTGTCTTTAAATTCTCCATTCACAAAATAGCCGACTGTACAATTTTGCGTAATTGGGTGAAGTTGCCTCTAGACTCTGATCTTGGGTCAGTTTGGGATTTTCTCCACTAATGCTTAAGGTTATGATTGGGGGAGTGGAAGATAATCTTAGATCTGTACATTGAGGAAACTTCACCCCGGAGTCAATTTACCAAGCATGCCTGAAAGCCTGATGATATTGCTTTTTCAAAGGCATGAAGACTAGGTGTGAAGGAAATGTTATGAAGGAAACCCTAGTAATAGAAATGGTAGTGTTGTAATGTAATGAGTGATAATGTAATGAGTAATGAGTGATAGAAGTATCAATGATTTACACAGGACAGAGGAGTAGTCATTAGATTATGTAACAGTAACATGTTATGAAAGTGAATACGGAATTTATAGAGACCTTTGCAGATACCTATACACATGGAAAGTGGACATGCATCAAAGTGTGTCACAATTGCTAAATATAAGCACAACTGGAGACACCTCATCATTTTTGGAGACAGGTGTTTGACCTGACACTGCTGCAGAGTGTAGGGGGATTGCTAACTAACTGTAAACAACCTTAGCTAGCTAGCTTTCCCATTATGAGCTGCACACCGTTCTTCGCTATCAAACAAAGGCTGTCTCCAGTTATGTTTACAGTGAGGTTTGTGACAGCTCCACTTCCAAGCATATTGCTCAGAAGTTGGAACCGGATCTGGGAACAGAACTGAAAATTGTAAAATAACTAAAGATTTTGAGGAACAGAAACAGAACCATGAACGAAAGTGATCTCTAGGGTTCTGGAACAGAACAATTATTTTAAAAGCATGGGAACCGGTTAATAACGTTCTTTTATATTCCTGATTGTTTTTTTCAGTCCCACAAAAAAACGCCATCAAGCGCCTGTGCAAAGCATTCACTCTGTATCTCAGAAACTTCTCCTTCCAGTGTCTACCTGCCAGCTAGTTTTCTAGGCAAGTTAAGGATACTATAGTTATCACGGTTATTTTTTTTTATCAACAAAAAAGGTAAGGTAAAACAAGCTTGTTAGCTAGCTCTAGTCCAGAGCGTTGAGTTAGCCTCAGCGTTGAGCCAACTCTTGGACATTCAAAGTTCCTCCATATTAGCCGTTCCTCCGTAACTAGGTATCTAGCTACCTCATAATGATGTAATTCAGTGAAGTAATGATAGGCCTACTTATTTCCTAAGAACTTAATGCACGTCACATCATGATGCCCAGTGCTTCAAGCCTCTTCCATATACACCCCTCTCCCTCACTCTCTCCCCACCCCACAAAATGGCAGTTGCATCACGCCCACTAGCATGTAAACTAGCTTTCCCGGTCCATAGAAAGCTGCTGTATCTGCACTGATTGCTGGAGTTATTTGTTGAGCTAAATGTAAAAATGTTGATTCCACAAGTTAAAAAGGGAACAGAAAGGAACCATATGAACTGGTACTTTTGTCTTTCATACAAGTTCAGAACATTATTATGCTGGTCGGAACACTGGAACGGAACCTCCCAAAAATGTGGTTCTGTTCAGAACAAAAAGATTGGAAAATAATGTTGTTTTCAACCCCTGGTATTGCTACTTCTGCTCTGCTCAATTCAAACTGGTGTCATTATCAATTGACATCAATGCATAATTAACTGCAACTCTCATCTCTCCAGCGTAGCACTTCATCATTTATTTCCTTATAGAATCATAGCCGTGGGATCTGTGCTGCAGCACCTCTGCTAAATTGAAATACATTTGCCAAAGTTATTGAATTAGGCCTACTGTTGTCTGTTCAGAAAGACATTAAAGAAGTCAGAATACTACACCAGGATTATGCCTGTAATGTAGCCACATAGGATCAATAGCTCCCTTAAAAATATCCTAGCTGTGAATTGTGTGCATCTTAAGCACAAGGTCTCAGGAAAGCGCGGCAAATCTATCAGTGAACAGCATGCAGCAGTCAGTGAAACTGGAAAGCTTTTTAGGACTATAATTTCCTCCTCATATTGTACAGTGTGTGTCTCCACACACTCAGGTCTGGGCTACTGATGGATTCAAGGCAATACTTGTTTTATTTATTTCCATCTCTTTGTGCGGCACTAAAAGATTCTGCTAAGTCCCCAGTCTTGTAAAATGATGTAGAATTGTATGGACTGTGTTTATAGACTGTCACATTTTCCCAGACCTCTAGGTTAACAATGTTCCGGCACCTCAGAGCACCCCAGGTCACCCCAATCTCGCTCTCACTTTTTGTTCTGGCACATCACAATTTCTAAATGTAGCAGTGGCAGTATGTCTCCCTTCTTGTCCATGACAATAGGTTTAGTCCAGCCAGGATCAGACCAGACACTGTGAAATCCCTACAACGTTGCTCCCTACCGTAGCACCCTACCATAGCGCCCTATCATATCGCCCTTCCATAGCGCCCTACAAAGCTCTACCACACCAGCTTCCGACTTACCTAACTTCACTGTTAAGATATACAAACATGAGATAACCAACACAGTGAACAGGGTGAACTGTCGAGGTACCGAGGGTCTCTACCAAACTAGGTTAAATCCGCTTTTAGTTTTAAAGCACCTCATTGCTGGCATATATTGCAATTGTATGTTCTGGTGCCGCTCAGGCAATTTAAAATATTGATTGGGGACCTTCTTACTGAGGAATGTAATTGTTTTTCTTTAATATTTTTGTTGTGCTGTATTTTAACGACTTGTTTTATATAGTATTTGATTTGTCTTATGAAATTATATATGCAGGGCTCCCTTGTGAAAGAGACCCTGGTCTCAATGGTGACTCCTGTTTAAATAAAGGTAACATAAATACACACACACCCTGTATTCCCTGTGTAGTACCTCTAAACGACTGCACCAAATAAACATATTTCAGAATGGGACTATTTTCTCAGAATAAAAATATTCAGGATGATGAGACAGTTTTGGCAGAAGTAGAAACACAGCTATTATACAGTGAAAGCAGCTCTTCAAGTATTCAATCAGTGACAGACGAGGAAAACCTGGTCAATGCTGCAATGCTGCTTGCAATATCGGAAATCTATTTGATTAAAATGCATAGTCACATATGAGCAGCACACGATTTAATGGTAAATCCTTCTCTGTCAGAGAGATAGTTCTATGTTGTATGTCAGCTGACAGCAGTGAACAGTACTAATGCTGGTGCATGTGAGTTTAGACCGCTGGGTCTGGGCTTCTCTGTTACATTCTCACACCCAGCAGGAGAATATCTTCATGAGCTGGTATTTTTAGAGATCTCCACATCCCCCTGCTGTCCCACTCTCCTCCCCCCAACAATCAGCCTCATAAATCAGCATTTTGAAAGGGGAAGGCCCCACCAAGTCCTTTCTGGTCCCACACCCAGGAGACAACTCAGGCTTGCAGTCACCTTGGGAAAATCTCGGCACACCAGCGTGTGTGAGTGTGTTCTTCTGCGGAGTCCTATGAATTGGGATTTTCATGGCTACTGATGGGATGTATTATTAAAATCCACAGGCCATCACAACCCCCCCCCCCCCCACACACACACACACACCACCCACACACACACACCACCACCCCCCACACACACACGCACACACACCACCCCCCACACACACACACCACCCCCCCACACACACACTAGCCCATTATGTCTCTCCTGGATCTAGCGCTCTCCTACGGTGTTTTTCTAGCTGGAATGTATCATGATGATAAGTCTCTATTATATACACTAACCTTTGTCTTTGCTCTCTCATCTTCCTGCAAAACCTCTTATTGTCCTCTCTAGTGTATTGAGGATGTGTTCCAAAGGTCATCCTATGGGCCAAGGTCAAAGGTAGTGCACTGTAGAGGGCATAGCGTGCCATTTGGAACGTAGCCCTGCTGGATGTGTTATCTGAGTGTTTCACAATAGTGACATGAAACAAGTTTAAGATATAACAGCCATAACGCTATTGTTTGTCATGACACAGGCGCACTCTCACACACACACACACACACACAACAGTATGACACACACACACACACACACACACACACAACCAGGGACCTTCACACACACACAACAGTCACCCACACAGCACACCCATCACTCCACGCGCACACACGCGCACCCTTGCAGACACACGGGCACACACTTCAAGGTCACAGAGCAACACGCACACTGATTGAAACGCACAGCGCACACCACTAACAAGCAGCACGTTTCACATCCATTACACACACACCCACTTTTGACCTTCCTCCTTTTTTCCGCAGCAACCAGTAACCACACGGCACCAATGTAACAGTACACTTTATGCATACACTCGCCCATCACCTGCAGTACCAGCAGGACCTTCTGAGTCAGTGAACTACAGCTCACCCCAAATGGCACCGTATTCCCATCGCTCCAGTGCCGCGGCCCTTGCAGAGCAAGGGAACTACTACTTCAAGGTCTCAGAGCAAGTGACGTAACTGATTGAAACGCTATTTAGCGCACACCGCTAACTAAGCTAGCCGTTTCACATCCGTTACACTCACCATACCCATGACCTTCCTGGGAAATATTTTCCGAGATGCATACCAGTACCACTGACACGGAACCAATATTGTCTAAAGTATGACTTTATGCTGAATGCATTACGCCCTAAATGTGTTTCGAAGTAGGAATGGACCTTCTGGAACCACATACAATCAGTCACCCTCATCATATTACATATTAGCTTCCTTGATAGAGCCCTTGCAGAAAAGGGTAAATACTACTTCACTAGGTCTCAGAGCATAGTTACATATTATCTGATTGAAACGCTATTTAAAGCTCCCCTGTAACTCCTGGAACTCCCGTTTCACATCCCTCACTATATCCTCATATTTGACCTTAGCTTCCTTTTTCCGCAAAAACCAGTAATACCCCTCACTATATCACCAATTAACAGTATGACTTTATGTAGATCCCTGTAAATACCCGGGCGCGAACCAGGGACCTTCTGCACACAACGACAACAGTCACCCTCGAAGCATCGTTACCCATAGATTCCTGTAATAACGGCCCTTGCAGAGCAAGGGGAACTACTACTTAAAGGTCTCAGAGCATATCATCATATTACATATTACGCTTTTGAGCGATTACCGCTAAAAGCTAGCCCTGTTCACATCACTATATCACTCATATTACATATTAGCTTCCTTGATAGCATTACTGTAAAAACCCACACACACACACACACACACACACACACACACACACACACACACACACACACACGTGCATACACTCACATGCATACACTCACACGTCTATCACTCTGCAGTGGCAGCAGGACCTTGAGTCAGTGAAGCTACAAGGCTAAATCCCAAATGGCACCCTATTCCCTCTATAGTGCACTACTTCCAACCTGAGCCTATAGGGAATTTGGACCCATACAAAGTCTCCCATACCCATGCTAGGTCGTGGGAAATATTCATTTAGAGATGCATAGCACTACCACTGACACTATAAGGAACCAATATTGTCTAAATAGCCATTAGCTGAATGCATTACAACTAAATGTGTTTCAAAGTAGGAATGGAGATGTGGAACCACATACAATCTTTTCATACTATCATCATATTACATATTAGCTTCCTTGATAGATTACTGTAAAAACTCCCCTGTAAATACTCCCCTCACTATATCATCATATTACATATTAGCTTCCTTGATAGATTACTGTAAAAACTCCCCTGTAAATACTCCCCTCACTATATCATCATATTACATATTATCTTCCTTGACAGATTACTGTAAAAACTCCCCTGTAAATACTCCCCTCACTATATCATCATATTACATATTATCTTCCTTGATAGATTACTGTGAAACTCCCCTGTAACTCCCCTGTAAATACTCCCCTCACTATATCATCATATTACATATTCTCTTCCTTGATAGATTACTGTAAAATTCCCCTCACTCTCCCACACTTCATGAAGCTATAACGAGCAGTGTGTTTCCACACACCACTGTGTATTGAGCAGTGTGTTAAGTTCTATTGGCTGCTCATGTTTTCATACACAGAGGTTGCATTCCAAATGGCATTCTATTCCATCTATTCTCTATGGGCCCTGGTCAAAAGTAGTGCACTAACTAGGGAATAGGGTGCCAAATGAGACGCCGTTAAATACTTAACAATCCTTATTCACTATTCATCTTCTGATAATGTATTATACAGTTAGGAAACGATGCCTGCTCGCTTTGATAAATGACCCACTTAAGAAAAGGGATGGAGTGTGTAAGAGGCTTTACCCACACCAAGATGAATGACACATTAAAATGACTTTTTCTTTCTTGATGCATAGCTGTACCAATTAATCAGATCATTCAAAACAGTGCTATGTCTTAAGATATACAACCCAGGCCAGAATTCAATCTGAGGTGCGTTGCAGAGCATTTGGCATTTAAAAGGTCCTTTCCAATTAAGCTGACATCTGCAGTGATTATGGATGTGATCTTTACAAACCCGGATACATTGCCTTTAAAAGTGGCATTGTTGACAGTGCTCAACAACACGCCTCAGATTGAATCCTGGCCCCAGTCTGACTCAGGACTGAATAAATCAGTGGTGCACTTCAGTAGTTCTATTCTAGTATTTACAGGTCATTGTGTTGGAGTAGCTCCATCATCAACAGACGTGTGACGCTCTACAGGCCTTCTGTATCAGGATGCTTACATTGGCTACTGCAGTGAGAAATGTGTGTCTGTGTGTGATTGTACTTGCCTATGGAGCAGCAAGAGCAACTGCCCCTCCGTCCCTTCAGGCTATGCTCAAACCCTACATGAGCACCTTGTTCTGCCACCGCAGAAATCGTTCTGCCACCGCAGAAAGCGATACTTATGATGACTGTGACATGTGGTTGTTCCACCTAGCTATCTTAAGATGAATGCACTAACTGTAAGTTGTTCTGGATAAGAGCACCTGCTAAATGACTCAAATGTAAATGTATATTGATGGCTGTGGATTTGGCTGCAGGCCAAACATCGAGTGCTTCTAAAATGTTACCTGTGACAGAGTATTGTCACCAGAGGCAATATGTCCCTCACACATCTCTTTACTCTCTCAGACTAACAAGGATAAAGGAACACAGTGTGGTGAGAGGGAAGATAAAGGAAGAGGAGGTATGGGATGACACAGGAAGAGGAGGTATGGGATGACAGAAAGAGGAGGTATGGGAAGACACAGGAAGAGGAGGTATGGGAAGACACAGGAAGGGGAGGTATGGGAAGACACATTAAGATTAGGTATGGGAAGACACAGGAAGAGGAGGTATGGGAAGACACAGGAAGAGGAGGTATGGGAAGACACAGAAAGAGGAGGTATGGGAAGACACATTAAGATTAGGTATGGGAAGACACAGGAAGAGGAGGTATGGGAAGAAACATTAAGATTAGGTATGGGAAGACACAGGAAGAGGAGGTATGGGAAGACACAGGAAGAGGAGGTATGGGAAGACACAGGAAGAGGAGGTATGGGAAGACAGAAAGAGGAGGTATGGGAAGACACAGAAAGAGGAAGTATGGGAAGACACAGGAAGAGGAGGTATGGAATGATACAGAAAGAGGAGGTATGGGAAGACACAGGAAGAGGAGGTATGGGATGACACAGAAAGAGGAGGTATGGGATGACACAGAAAGAGGAGGTATGGGAAGACACATTAAGATTAGGTATGGGAATACACAGGAAGAGGAGGTATGGGAAGACACATTAAGATTAGGTATGGGAAGACACAGGAAGAGGAGGTATGGGAAGACACAGGAAGAGGAGGTATGGGAAGACACAGAAAGAGGAGGTATGGGAAGACACATTAAGATTAGGTATGGGAAGACACGGGAAGAGGAGGTATGGGAAGACACATTAAGATTACGTATGGGAAGACACAGGAAGAGGAGGTATGGGAAGACACAGGAAGAGGAGGTATGGGAAGACACTGGAAGAGGAGGTATGGGAAGACACAGAAAGAGGAGGTATGGGAAGACACAGGAAGGGGAAGTATGGGAAGACACAGGAAGAGGAGGTATGGGAAGACACAGGAAGATTAGGTATGGGAAGAAAGAATGGAAGAGGAGCATGGGATGATACAGGAAGGGGAGGTATGGGAAGACACAGGAAGAGGAGGTATGGGAAGACACAGAAAGAGGAGGTATGGGAAGACACAGGAAGAGGAGGTATGGGATGATACAGAAAGAGGAGGTATGGGAAGACACAGGAAGAGGAGGTATGGGAAGACACAGGAAGAGGAGGTATGGGAAGACACAGAAAGAGGAGGTATGGGAAGACACAGAAAGAGGAGGTATGGGATGACACAGAAAGAGGAGGTATGGGATGATACAGAAAGAGGAGGTGTGGGAAGACACAGGAATAGGAGGTATGGGAAAACACAGGAAGAGGAGGTATGGGAAAACACAGGAATAGGAGGTGTGAAAAAACAGAAATTGAGAGGAGGTCTGGGAAAACACAGGGAGAGGAGGTATGGGAAAACACAGGAAGAGGAGGTGTGGGAAAACACAGGAAGAGGAGGTATGAGAAGATACAGGAAGAGAAGGTATGGGAAGATACTGGAAGAAGAGGTATGGGAAGATACAGGAAGATGAGGTATGGGAAGACAGAAAGGAAGAGGAGGTATGAGAAGATACAGGAAGAGAAGGTATGGGAAGATACTGGAAGATGAGGTATGGGAAGACAGAAAGGAAGAGGAGGTATGAGAAGACAGAAAGGAAGAGGAGGTATGGGAAAACACAGGAAGAGGAGGTAAGAGAAGATACAGGAAGAGAATGTATGGGAAGATACAGGAAGAAGAGGTATGGGAAGATACAGGAAGATGAGGTATGGGAAGACAGAAAGGAAGAGGAGGTATGAGAAGATACAGGAAGAGAAGGTATGGGAAGACACAGGAAGATGAGGTATGGGAAGACAGAAAGGAAGAGGAGGTATGAGAAGATACAGGAAGATGAGGTATGGGAAGACACAGGAAGAGGAGATATGGGATGACACAGAAAGAGGAGGTATGGGATGATACAGAAAGAGGAGGTATGGGATGACACAGAAAGAGGAGGTATGGGATGATACAGAAAGAGGAGGTATGGGAAGACACAGAAAGAGGAGGTATGGGATGACACAGAAAGAGGAGGTATGGGATGATACAGAAAGAGGAGGTGTGGGAAGACACAGGAATAGGAGGTATGGGAAAACACAGGAAGAGGAGGTATGGGAAGACACAGGAAGAGGAGGTATGGGAAAACACAGGAATAGGAGGTGTGAAAAAACAGAAATTAAGAGGAGGTATGGGAAAACACAGGAAGAGGAGGTATGGGAAAACACAGGAAGAGGAGGTGTGGGAAAACACAGGAAGAGGAGGTGTGGGAAAACACAGGAAGAGGAGGTGTGGGAAAACACAGGAAGAGGAGGTATGAGAAGATACAGGAAGAGAATGTATGGGAAGATACAGGAAGAGGAGGTGTGGGAAAACACAGGAAGAGGAGGTATGGAAAACACAGGAAGAGGAGGTATGGGAAGATACAGGAAGATGAGGTATGGGAAGACAGAAAGGAAGAGGAGGTATGAGAAGATACAGGAAGATGAGGTATGGGAAGACAGAAAGGAAGAGGAGGTATGAGAAGACAGAAAGGAAGAGGAGGTATGGGAAGACACTTGAAGAGGAGGTATGGGAAAACACAGGAAGAGGAGGTATAAAAATACAGAAATGAAGAGGAGGTGTGGGAAAACACAGGAAGAGGAGGTATGAGAAGATACAGGAAGAGAATGTATGGGAAGATACAGGAAGAGGAGGTGTGGGAAAACACAGGAAGAGGAGGTATGGAAAACACAGGAAGAGGAGGTATGGGAAGATACTGGAAGAGGAGGTGTGGGAAAACACAGGAAGAGGAGGTATGGAAAACACAGGAAGAGGAGGTATGGGAAGATACTGGAAGATGAGGTATGGGAAGACAGAAAGGAAGAGGAGGTATGAGAAGATACAGGAAGATGGGGTATGGGAAGACAGAAAGGAAGAGGAGGTATGAGAAGACAGAAAGGAGGATGAGGTATGGGAAGACACAGGAAGATGAGGTATGGGAAGACAGAAAGGAAGAGGAGGTATGGGAAGGCACAGGAAGAGGAGGTATGGGAAGACAGAAAGGAAGAGGAGGTATGGGAAGACAGAAAGGAAGAGGAGGTATGGGAAGGCACAGGAAGAGGAGGTATGGGAAGGCACAGGAAGATGAGGTATGGGAAGACACAGGAAGAGGAGGTATGGGAAAGCACAGGAAGATGAGGTATGGGAAGACACAGGAAGAGGAGGTATGGGAAGGCAGAAAGAAAGAGGAGGTATGGGAAGACAGAAAGGAAGAGGAGGTTTGGGAAGATACTGGAAGAGGTATGAGGAGACAGAAAGCAAGAGAAGATATGGGAAGACACAGGAAGAGGTATGAGGAGACAGAAAGGAAGAGGAGGTATGGGAAGACACAGGAAGAGGTATGAGGAGACAGAAAGCAAGAGGAGATATGGGAAGACACAGGAAGAGGTATGAGGAGACAGAAAGGAAGAGGAGGTATGGGAAGACACAGGAAGAGGAGGTATGGGAAGACACAGGAAGAGGTATGAGGAGACAGAAAGGAAGAGGAGGAATGAGAAGATACAGGAAGATGAGGTATGGGAAGACACAGGAAGAGGAGATATGGGAAGACACAGGAAGAGGAGATATGGGAAGACACAGGAAGAGGAGGTTTGGGAAGACAGAAAGGAAGAGGAAGAGAGAAAAGGGGGAGGAAAATAGGCAATGGTTCATTACAGAATGGTTCATTTCAGCTGTTCAGGTCGGCGACACAGAAAAAAATAGCCTTTTTAGCTTGCAGGTTGAACCCTTTTGGCTTCCATGTAGAATCCTCTGTAGAACTGGTTTTACATAGACCTAAAAAGGTTCTACCTGGAACCAAAGGGGACAGCCGAAGAACCCGTTTAGGTTCTAGATTAGGTTCTAGGTTCTAGTTCTACACCTTTGTATCCCCATCAAATCAAGTAGAAATGCAACTTTCTCTCCACATCTTGATGGGTTCACCAGAGGTGAGAAACACCCCAGTGGACTATATAACATCTAATGCCCTGATGTATTGTTGATCAGGCATCTTATCTCTCACCGAATGGCAGCCAGATTGGTGGGGAATAACATTTAGCCATAACACCCTCTGAAAGGCCACAGCTGCCACTTCCTGTGATAGACACCATAAATCTCAAACAACAAATCGTACACAACACCAATCCATTTATGCTGTTTTACACTGAGATCGAGGCTGATTAAAATCTTACCAAGGAGATATTATAGGATTGTTATTGTTTTTCGAGTGTGTTTATAATTTAGCAGAGGCTCCTTTACAACAGAGACCTTGGTAAATAGAAGGATCTGATGACATTCAGCACTGATGAATATGACCGTCTGAAAATCTAATAATGAAATGAAGTAAAAATGTCACTCCACTCATTGGGCAGCGACAATGGGCAGCGACAATGGGCAGCGACAATGGGCAGCGACAATGGGCAGCGACAATGGGCAGAGACAATGGGCAGAGACAATGGGCAGCGACAATGGGCAGCGACAATGGGCAGCGACAATGGGCAGCGACAATGGGCAGAGACAATGGGACAAGAGCGACAATGGGCAGAGACAATGGGCAGAGACAATGGGCAGAGACAATGAGGCAGCAGAGACAATGGGCAGAGACAATGGGCAGAGACAATGGGTGGGCAGCGACAAGCGACAATGGGCAGCGACAATGGCAGAGACAATGGGCAGAGACAATGCACATTAATAGCGACAAAACATGTGGGCAGAGACTGTAAGTGTGCAGAGACAATGACAATTTTTATTTAGACAATCAAGATGGCAAATGGGCAGAGACAATGGGCAGCGACAATGACAATCAATGACAATAAGCGACAATTTTTGAGAAAGAATAAACAGTTGCCAATGTTTTTATTTAGTCAAGATGGCAAATTTTGATCTGTAATTTTTTTGAGAAAGAATAACACACACTGTTAGAAAGGTAATGAACACTAACAGTAATGTAAACAACAACACTATTGATCTATCTCTGACTGTGTCCCACATGGCACCATGTTCCCTGTGCAGTGCAGTTTCTTTGTTGTGAGGTTTAAATAGATGTAAGATGTAAATGTGAGAACTGATGACTATTTGATACTGTTTGATGATAATAATCTGATTCTGCTTTGATGATAATAGTCTGATTCTGCTTTGATGATAATAATCTGATTCTGCTTTGATGATAATAGTCTGATTCTGCTTTGATGATAATAGTCTGATTCTGTTTTGATGATAATAATCTGATTCTGCTTTGATGATAATAGTCTGATTCTGCTTTGATGATAATAATCTGATTCTGCTTTGATGATAATAGTCTGATTCTG
>NW_026279508.1:0-3932 GCF_023373465.1 Oncorhynchus keta
GAGGTTATACTCACTGGTAACTCAACATGGACCTGAGTTTATACTCACTCGGTAACTCATCATGGACCTGAGTTTATACTCACCGGTAACTCAACATGGACCTGAGTTTATGCTCACTGGCAATCTCCAACATGGACCTGGAGTTTATACTCACTGGTAACTCAACATGGACCTCAGAGTTTATACTCACTGGTAACTCAACATGGACCTGAGTTTATACTCACTGGTAACTCAATATGGACCTGAGTTTATACTCACTGGTAACTCAACATGGACCTCAGAGTTTATACTCACTGGTAACTCAACATGGACCTGAGTTTATACTCACTGGTAACTCAACATGGACCTCAGAGTTTATACTCACTGGTAACTCAACATGAACCTGGAGTTTATACTCACTGGTAACTCAACATGGACCTGAGTTTATACTCACTGGTAACTCCAACATGGACCTGAGTTTATACTCACTGGTAACTCAACATGGACCTGAGTTTATACTCACTGGTAACTCAACATGAACCTGAGTTTATACTCACTGGTAACTCAACATGAACCTCAGAGTTTATACTCACTGGTAACTCAACATGGACCTGAGTTTATACTCACTGGTAACTCAATATGAACCTGAGTTTATACTCACTGGTAACTCAACATGGACCTCAGACTTTATACTCACTGGGAACTCAATATGAACCTCAGAGTTTATACACACTGGTAACTCAACATGGATCTGAGTTTATACTCACTGGTAACTCAACATGGACCTCAGAGTTTATACTCACTGGTAACTCAACATGGACCTGAGTTTATACTCACTGGTAACTCAACATGGACCTCAGAGTTTATACTCACTGGTAACTCAACATGGACCTGAGTTTATACTCACTGGTAACTCAACATGAACCTGAGTTTATACCTACTGGTAACTCAACATGGACCTCAGAGTTTATACTCACTGGTAACTCAACATGGACCTGAAGTTATACTCACTGGTAACTCAACATGGACCTGAGTTTATACTCACTGGTAACTCAACATGGACCTGAGTTTATACTCACTGGTAACTCAACATGGACCTGAGTTTATACTCACTGGTAACTCAACATGGACCTGAGTTTATACTCACTGGTAACTCAACATGAACCTGAGTTTATACTCACTGGTAACTCAACATGAACCTGAGTTTATACTCACTGGTAACTCAACATGGACCTGAGGTTATACTCACTGGTAACTCAACATGGACCTGAGTTTATACTCACTGGTAACTCAACATGGACCTGAGTTTATACTCACTGGTAACTCAACATGGACCTGAGTTTATACTCACTGGTAACTCAACATGAACCTGAGTTTATACTCACTGGTAACTCAACATGAACCTGAGTTTATACTCACTGGTAACTCAACATGGACCTGAGTTTATACTCACTGGTAACTCAACATGGACCTGAGTTTATACTCACTGGTAACTCAACATGGACCTGAGTTTATACTCACTGGTAACTCAACATGGACCTCAGAGTTTATACACACTGGTAACTCAAAATGGACCTGAGTTTATACTCACTGGTAACTCAACATGGACCTGAGTTTATACTCACTGGTAACTCAACATGGACCTGAGTTTATACTCACTGGTAACTCAACATGGACCTGAGTTTATACTCACTGGTAACTCAACATGAACCTGAGTTTATACTCACTGGTAACTCAACATGAACCTGAGTTTATACTCACTGGTAACTCAACATGGACCTGAGGTTATACTCACTGGTAACTCAACATGGACCTGAGTTTATACTCACTGGTAACTCAACATGGACCTGAGTTTATACTCACTGGTAACTCAACATGGACCTGAGTTTATACTCACTGGTAACTCAATATGAACCTGAGTTTATACTCACTGGTAACTCAACATGAACCTCAGAGTTTATACTCACTGGTAACTCAACATGGACCTGAGTTTATACTCACTGGTAACTCAACATGGACCTGAGTTTATACTCACTGGTAACTCAACATGGACCTGAGTTTATACTCACTGGTAACTCAACATGGACCTGAGTTTATACTCACTGGTAACTCAACATGGACCTCAGAGTTTATACTCACTGGTAACTCAACATGAACCTGAGTTTATACTCACTGGTAACTCAACATGGACCTCAGACTTTATACTCACTGGTAACTCAACATGGACCTGAGTTTATACTCACTGGTAACTCAACATGGACCTCAGAGTTTATACTCACTGGTAACTCAATATGAACCTGAGTTTATACTCACTGGTAACTCAACATGGACCTGAGTTTATACTCACTGGTAACTCAACATGGACCTGAGTTTATACTCACTGGTAACTCAACATGGACCTGAGTTTATACTCACTGGTAACTCAACATGGACCTGAGTTTATACTCACTGGTAACTCAACATGGACCTCAGAGTTTATACTCACTGGTAACTCAACATGGACCTGAGTTTATACTCACTGGTAACTCAACATGGACCTCAGAGTTTATACTCACTGGTAACTCAACATGAACCTGAGTTTATACTCACTGGTAACTCAACATGAACCTGAGTTTATACTCACTGGTAACTCAACATGGACCTGAGGTTATACTCACTGGTAACTCAACATGGACCTGAGTTTATACTCACTGGTAACTCAACATGGACCTGAGTTTATACTCACTGGTAACTCAACATGGACCTGAGTTTATACTCACTGGTAACTCAACATGGACCTGAGTTTATACTCACTGGTAACTCAACATGAACCTGAGTTTATACTCACTGGTAACTCAACATGGACCTGAGTTTATACTCACTGGTAACTCAACATGGACCTGAGTTTATACTCACTGGTAACTCAACATGGACCTGAGTTTATACTCACTGGTAACTCAACATGAACCTGAGTTTATATCCACTGGTAACTCAACATGGACCTGAGTTTATACTCACTGGTAACTCAACATGGACCTGAGTTTATACTCACTGGTAACTCAACATGGACCTGAGTTTATACTCACTGGTAACTCAACATGGACCTGAGTTTATACTCACTGGTAACTCAACATGGACCTGAGTTTATACTCACTGGTAACTCAACATGGACCTGAGTTTATACTCACTGGTAACTCAACATGGACCTGAGTTTATACTCACTGGTAACTCAACATGGACCTGAGTTTATACTCACTGGTAACTCAACATGGACCTCAGAGTTTATACTCACTGGTAACTCAACATGGACCTGAGTTTATACTCACTGGTAACGCAACATGGACCTGAGTTTATACTCACTGGTAACTCAACATGGACCTGAGTTTATACTCACTGGTAACTCAACATGGACCTGAGTTTATACTCACTGGTAACTCAACATGGACCTAGAGTTTATACTCACTGGTAACTCAACATGAACCTCGAGTTTATACTCACTGGTAACTCAACATGGACCTGAGTTTATACTCACTGGTAACTCAACATGGACCTGAGTTTATACTCACTGGTAACTCAACATGGACCTGAGTTTATACTCACTGGTAACTCAACATGGACCTGAGTTTATACTCACTGGTAACTCAACATGGACCTGAGTTTATACTCACTGGTAACTCAACATGAACCTGAGTTTATACTCACTGGTAACTCAACATGGACCTCAGAGTTTATACTCACTGGTAACTCAATATGAACCTGAGTTTATACTCACTGGTAACTCAACATGAACCTCAGAGTTTATACTCACTGGTAACTCAACATGGAACCTCAGAGTTTATACTCACTGGTAACTCAACATGGACCTCGGAGTTTATACTCACTGGTAACTCAACATGGACCTCAAGAGTTTATACTCACTGGTAACTCAACATGGACCTCAGAGTTTATACTCACTGGTAACTCAACATGGACCT
>NW_026279509.1:5000-10000 GCF_023373465.1 Oncorhynchus keta
GATAAAAACATAATAAAACCCTCAGAAAACCACAGGCTTTGTTATGCTGAGCAATATTCTGTCTCCACTGAACCTCTTCTTCCAACTGAAGACAAAAAAGTGAATGATAAAAAAGCATCACAAAACAATAAAGAGTAAGTATGACAACCACTTCACACAGCCAATATTCATTTCAAAGGACACCTAAAAACAAAAGTTGCTACTTTGCGAGAGAGAGGTCCAGTCACACAGACACAGTAACAGTCAGAACAGTTGTCCTTTATTGTGGTATATTCCAGTTTACACCTGTTGCCATGATGTGTGCATCTAACTATTTACAGACTACTACAGTGTGCTGCGGCTCACAGTTCCTGTGTTGAAGGCAAATCCACTGGGTAATCATTACACTGCTCAGGGGAGACGTTTCCCTAGGTACAGATCTAGGATCAGCTTCCCCTCCCCAATCCATCGGTGAGGAAAATGCTAAAGTGACCCAAGATCAGCATCTAGAGGCATCTTCGTAGGTCAGCGTTTTCATCCTGAATCTTGTTCTGGAGGCAGCTCGGCAGAGTGGTCACTAGAGGGCGCAGCCACAAAGTAATAAAATCTGATTTTAAACCTAACCCTAATGTTAACCACACTGCTAACCCTAATGCCTAACCCTAACATGAAATAACATTTTTACAATATAGACCATTTTGACTTTGCATCTAAGGAGGATTCGCCCAATTCTGCTCCAGAACAAGACTCATGACAATAAACGTCAACTGGCAGTAACTTCACCCTTCACCCATTAGGTGGGGGGCTCAACTCCAGTCCTCTCCTAACGGGCAAACCTGACATCAAACTGAGTGGTCCAGTGCTTCATTATCAGGTTATTGTGTCTACTTTTGAATGATTATATCAAACAAGAGAAATTCTAATGTTTACAACCTGAAGTGCGTACTTCCTCATGTTCATTTTGCAGTATGACAATGTTTTCTCCCATTTGTGCCAGGAACACCTGAAGTAGCACATAAATCACTAGCATAAGCCAACTACATTGCAGACGTTGCATTGCATCAACCAACGGTTGCTTGCCACGTCATCGACTGCAGTCAGCCATCAGATTGCTACATCATAGGATGTGGTTTGCTGATATCTTAAACATCTATCCAGGCGTTTTGATATCTGCCAGGAGTCTGCAATGTAGTCAGCCTGGAACACGGCCTAAATGAACTAACTTGAGAGGGAAACCAAGGAGGACTGGAGTAGAGCATCCCCTGGTTTACTGTTAACTGGGTGACGTGTGTGTGATCGGCCATCTTGGTTTGCGTACTGTCTCTGAGCTCAGGTTCATGAGTGGAGATGTGAATCTCACGTTGTGTCCCAGAACTATGAAATAGCTTCCCCAACCTTTCATCACCACCGCTACAGTTGATGATGAGACAAGGACGTTCTTCAAAACTATTGGGACACAGCCTTAACGGCAGGCAGTTTGCATTCAGTGGTTTTAAGGCCTCTTAGGAGACTAGATGGGTAGGCAGGGCTTGAGTGGAGGGACTGTTTCTTTACTTGAATCAGATTCTTACGAAGTGTTACAATGCCTTATAAACATTCATAGCACATTCAAACCACATTGGAATGCAGTCATGGACCGTTACCAAACTGTAAAGTAAAGCAACGAGGCACGGGGCTACTAAGATGTCATACATCCACGATACATCATAACCTATTGTGTCGTATTGCTTAATTAATACAACATGTCATAATGCTCTATAGAAGATGCTATGAATGTTTATAAGGTGACACAGCACCTCATAAGAAGCTTCTGCAAGTGTTAGTGTTTGTGACAGCCTGGGAGATTGGTGCAGTCGATACCGCTGACTGAACCTATACAAGTGTCTCTCCCAGTCACTGAACTAATACAAGTGTCTCTCCCAGTCACTGAACTAATACAAGTGTCTCTCCCAGTCACTGAACTAATACAAGTGTCTCTCCCAGTCACTGAACTAATACAAGTGTCTCTCCCAGTCACTGAACTAATACAAGTGTCTCTCCCAGTCACTGAACTAATACAAGTGTCTCTCCCAGTCACTGAACTAATACAAGTGTCTCTCCCAGTGACTGAACCTATACAAGTGTCTCTCCCAGTCACTGAACTAATACAAGTGTCTCTCCCAGTCACTGAACTAATACAAGTGTCTCTCCCAGTCACTGAACTAATACAAGTGTCTCTCCCAGTGACTGAACCTATACAAGTGTCTCTCCCAGTGACTGAACTAATACAAGTGTCTCTCCCAGTCACTGAACTAATACAAGTGTCTCTCCCAGTCACTGAACTAATACAAGTGTCTCTCCCAGTGACTGAACTAATACAAGTGTCTCTCCCAGTGACTGAACTAATACAAGTGTCTCTCCCAGTGACTGAACTAATACAAGTGTCTCTCCCAGTGACTGAACTAATACAAGTGTCTCTCCCAGTCACTGAACTAATACAAGTGTCTCTCCCAGTCACTGAACTAATACAAGTGTCTCTCCCAGTCACTGAACCTATATACAAGTGTCTCTCCCAGTCACTGAACCTATACAAGTGTCTCTCCCAGTCACTGAACTAATACAAGTGTCTCTCCCAGTCACTGAACTAATACAAGTGTCTCTCCCAGTGACTGAACTAATACAAGTGTCTCTCCCAGTGACTGAACTAATACAAGTGTCTCTCCCAGTCACTGAACTAATACAAGTGTCTCTCCCAGTGACTGAACTAATACAAGTGTCTCTCCCAGTCACTGAACTAATACAAGTGTCTCTCCCAGTCACTGAACTAATACAAGTGTCTCTCCCAGTGACTGAACTAATACAAGTGTCTCTCCCAGTCACTGAACTAATACAAGTGTCTCTCCCAGTGACTGAACTAATACAAGTGTCTCTCCCAGTGACTGAACTAATACAAGTGTCTCTCCCAGTGACTGAACTAATACAAGTGTCTCTCCCAGTGACTGAACTAATACAAGTGTCTCTCCCAGTCACTGAACTAATACAAGTGTCTCTCCCAGTCACTGAACTAATACAAGTGTCTCTCCCAGTCACTGAACTAATACAAGTGTCTCTCCCAGTGACTGAACTAATACAAGTGTCTCTCCCAGTGACTGAACTAATACAAGTGTCTCTCCCAGTGACTGAACTAATACAAGTGTCTCTCCCAGTCACTGAACTAATACAAGTGTCTCTCCCAGTGACTGAACTAATACAAGTGTCTCTCCCAGTCACTGAACTAATACAAGTGTCTCTCCCAGTCACTGAACTAATACAAGTGTCTCTCCCAGTGACTGAACTAATACAAGTGTCTCTCCCAGTCACTGAACTAATACAAGTGTCTCTCCCAGTGACTGAACTAATACAAGTGTCTCTCCCAGTGACTGAACTAATACAAGTGTCTCTCCCAGTGACTGAACTAATACAAGTGTCTCTCCCAGTGACTGAACTAATACAAGTGTCTCTCCCAGTGACTGAACTAATACAAGTGTCTCTCCCAGTCACTGAACTAATACAAGTGTCTCTCCCAGTGACTGAACTAATACAAGTGTCTCTCCCAGTCACTGAACTAATACAAGTGTCTCTCCCAGTCACTGAACTAATACAAGTGTCTCTCCCAGTGACTGAACTAATACAAGTGTCTCTCCCAGAGGTGCTCAGTTAGTCAACAGTAGAAACGTCAAGTATTTACTGTATTAAACACTGTCACGAGGCAGAGAATAACTCCCTACTGCAGCTATGTGCTTTTGGCTAGTAGTTAAACTATCTAAAGCAAGGAAAGGAGAGCAACATTCAACTTCATTCTGTTCAAGAGACGATGAGAAATGATATGTGTGTTTTGCTCTCTCTGTGAGTAATGCTACTTTCAATACATTCAGGTTAGCTCTGTAGTGTTTTATATTGTTTTTACAATCTACTGTATGTACTGTCTGTTATTCATCTATTTCAAATACAGTACTTCAATATACTGTATATGTCTATTTAGAAAAGGCATTGCACAAAATCCCATGAATTAAAACTCTGGTTATTATTATAATAGATAAAGATAAATAATATCTGGTGCACCTCATCACATTCTACCAGATAATTCATCCAAAAATAACTCTCATTAAAATACATTATACAGCAATTATACTAAAATAAAAATATCAGAAGCTGTGTACAGAAACAAATCCAGCTGTCGACCGTATACTGTACAGATAATCTGTTTCAGTTCACAAAAACATTGGCTGGGTAGCCGCTTTGTTGCTTTTGTTTGAATTGCAGATTGCCCCTTTAACGAAGAGAAAAAAGTGAAATAAACATTGTACTCGTAATATTCTGGAACATCGTACACCAATACAATATAAATGTAAATGTAAAAGATATACTGTAGACACTGTGTACCGTCTGTCTTTCATCATAAATACACAAATGTCAATAAGTAAATATAGTCAACAATAAATAGAAAGGATCAAACTTGCAACATTCCCCTCTGAACAAAGTCATTTTGAATGTGTACTGACGATTTCCTAATACCAATGCCCATCCCGTGGCATAACAACTAAATCATGTAGAAAACACTTGATTCCAATACCACGAACATAGGTCAGATTCACATTAAACAATACATGTACCTCACTCTTCAAACGTCCACATAGCCAATCAGAGGGCTGCTCCTGTAATTGGACTGATACCATATAGCTCACACGTATTCGGTCCTTTTACAATTAGCCAGAATAAACAGGGCCGGGGGAAAGTGTGTGACTTGGAGCACTTCATGACTTCATAGTGCATATGGGCACAACGATGACCAGGATCACAGTGCAGGCGGCCGCGGCAATCAGCGCTCCAATCTTGCACACCTTGGCCCTCCGAAACTCCGCTTCCTTCCTCTTCAGCAGCGAATCGTAACCTGGCGTGTAGATATCCTCCATCCAGTACTCCAGGTTATTGGGGTTCAATGACTCCTGCGTCTGAAAAGGAAAGAAGGGGTTTGGGGGTGGAAAGGACATCTGGAGGTCAAG
>NW_026279509.1:20000-25000 GCF_023373465.1 Oncorhynchus keta
TCTACTGTAATATCTACCCTGTCTACTGTAATATCTACCCTGTCTAATGTAATATCCACCCTGTCTACTGTAATATCTACCCTGTCTACTGTAATATCCACCCTGTCTACTGTAATATCCACCCTGTCTACTGTAATATCTACCCTGTCTACTGTAATGTCCACCCTGTTTACTGTAATATCCACCCTGTCTACTGTAATATCCACCCTGTCCACTGTAATACCCACCCTGTCTACTGTAATACCCACCCTGTCTACTGTAATGTCCACCCTGTCTACTGTAATATCCACCCTGTCTACTGTAATATCCACCCTGTCTATTGTAATGTCAACCCTGTCCACTGTAATATCCACCATGTCTACTGTAATATCCACCCTGTCTACTGTAATATCCACCCTGTCTACTGTAATATCCACCCTGTCTACTGTAATGTCAACCCTGTCCACTGTAATCCACCCTGTCTACTGTAATATCCACCCTGTCTACTGTAATATCCACCCTGTCTACTGTAATATCCACCCTGTCTATTGTAATATCCACCCTGTCTGTAATGTCCACCCTGTCCTGTAACCCTAATATCCACCCTGTCCACTGTAATATCCACCCTGTCTACTGTAATATCCACCCTGTCTACTGTAATGTCAACCCTGTCTACTGTAATGTCCACCCCCTGTCTACTGTAATATCCACCCTGTCTACTGTAATGTCCACCCTGTCTACTGTAATATCCACCCTGTCTACTGTAATATCCACCCTGTCTACTGTAATATCCACCCTGTCTACTGTAATGTCCACCCTGTCTACTGTAATATCCACCCTGTCTACTGTAATATCCACCATGTCTACTGTAATATCCACCCTGTAGTGTAATATCACCCTGTCTACTGTAATGTCCACCCTGTCTACTGTAATATCCACCCTGTCTACTGTAATATCCACCCTGTCCACTGTAATATCACCCTGTACTGTAATACCCACCCTGTCACTGTAATATCCACCCTGTCTACTGTAATATCCAACCCCACCCTGTCTTCTGTAATATCCACCCTGTAATATCTCTGTAATATCCACCCTGTCTACTGAATGTCACCCACCCACCCTGTCTACTGTAATGTCCACCCTGTCTACTGTAATATCCACCCTGTCCACTGTAATATCCACCCTGTCTACTGTAATACCCACCCTGTCTACTGTAATATCCACCCTGTCTACTGTAATATCCACCCTGTCCACTGTAATATCCACCCTGTCTACTGTAATATCCACCCTGTCTACTGTAATGTCAACCCTGTCTACTGTAATGTCCACCCTGTCTACTGTAATATCCACCATGTCTACTGTAATATCCACCCTGTCCACTGTAATATCCACCCTGTCTACTGTAATACCCACCCTGTCTACTGTAATATCCACCCTGTCTGCTGTAATATCCACCCTGTCCGCTGTAATATCTACCCTGTCTACTGTAATACCCACCCTGTCTACTGTAATATCACCCTGTCACCCTGTCTACTGTAATATCCACCCTGTCTCTGTAATATCCTGTAATATCCACCCTGTCCACTGTAATACCCACCCTGTCTTCTGTAATATACTGTAATATCCACCCTGTCTACTGTAATATCCACCCTGTCCACTGTAATATCCACCCTGTCTACTGTAATATCCACCCTGTCTACTGTAATATCCACCCTGTCTACTGTAATATCCACCCTGTCCACTGTAATATCCACCCTGTCTACTGTAATACCCACCCTGTCTACTGTAATATCCACCCCTGTAATATCTGTCCACTGTAATATCCACCCTGTCTACTGTAATATCCACCCTGTCTATTGTAATGTCCACCCTGTCTACTGTAATATCCACCCTGTCTACTGTAATGTCCACCCTGTCTACTGTAATATCCACCCTGTCTACTGTAATATCCACCCTGTCTATCCACCCTGTCTACTGTAATATCCACCCTGTCTACTGTAATATCCACCCTGTCCACTGTAATATCCACCCTGTCTACTGTAATATCCACCCTGTCTACTGTAATATCTACCCTGTGTACTGTAATATCCACCCTGTCTACTGTGTCTACTGTAATACCCACCCTGTCTACTGTAATATCCACCCTGTCTACTGTAATATCCACCCTGTCTACTGTAATATCCACCCTGTCTACTGTAATATCCACCCTGTCTACTGTAATATCCACCCTGTCTACTGTAATATCCACCCTGTCTACTGTAATATCCACCCTGTCTACTGTAATATCCACCCTGTCTACTGTAATATCCACCCTGTCTACTGTAATATCCACCCTGTCTACTGTAATATCCACCCTGTCCACTGTAATATCCACCCTGTCTACTGTAATACCCACCCTGTCTACACCCTGTGTAATATCCACCCTGTCTACTGTAATGTCCACCCTGTCTACTGTAATATCCACCCTGTCTACTGTAATATCCACCCTGTCTACTGTAATATCCACCCTGTCTACTGTAATATCCACCCTGTCTACTGTAATATCCACCCTGTCTACTGTAATATCCACCCTGTCTACTGTAATATCCACCCTGTCTACTGTAATATCCACCCTGTCACTGTAATATCCACCCTGTCTACTGTAATATCCACCCTGTCTACTGTAATATCCACCCTGTCCACTGTAATATCCACCCTGTCTACTGTAATATCCACCCTGTCTACTGTAATACTGTAATATCCACCCTGTCTACTGTAATATCCACCCTGTCCTGTAATATCCACCCTGTCCACTGTAATATCCACCCTGTCTACTGTAATATCCACCCTGTCTACTGTAATGTCAACCCTGTCTACTGTAATGTCCACCCTGTCTACTGTAATATCCACCCTGTCTACTGTAATATCCACCCTGTCCACTGTAATATCCACCCTGTCTACTGTAATATCCACCCTGTCTACTGTAATATCCACCCTGTCTACTGTAATATCCACCCTGTCTACTGTAATATCCACCCCCTGTCCGCTGTAATATCCACCCTGTCTACTGTAATATCCACCCTGTCTACTGTAATCACCCTGTCTACTGTAATACCCACCCTGTCTACTGTAATATCCACCCTGTCTACTGTAATATCCACCCTGTCTACTGTAATATCCACCCTGTCTACTGTAATATCCACCCTGTCTACTGTAATATCCACCCTGTCACTGTAATATCCACCCTGTCTACTGTAATATCCACCCTGTCTACTGTAATATCCACCCTGTCTACTGTAATATCCACCCTGTAATATCCACCCTGTCCGCTGTAATATCCACCCTGTCTACTGTAATATCCACCCTGTCTACTGTAATATCCACCCTGTCTACTGTAATATCCACCCTGTCTACTGTAATATCCACCCTGTCTACTGTAATATCCACCCTGTCTACTGTAATATCCACCCTGTCACTGTAATATCCACCCTGTCTACTGTAATATCCACCCTGTCACTGTAATATCCACCCTGTCTACTGTAATATCCACCCTGTCTACTGTAATATCCACCCTGTCTACTGTAATATCCACCCTGTCTACTACCCACCCTAATACCCACCCTGTCTACTAATATCCACCCTGTCTACTGTAATATCCACCCTGTCCACTGTAATATCCACCCTGTCTACTGTAATATCCACCCTGTCTACTGTAATGTCAACCCTGTCTACCACCCTGTCTACTGTAATATCCACCCTGTCTACTGTAATATCCACCCTGTCTACTGTAATATCCACCCTGTCTACTGTAATATCCACCCTGTCTACTGTAATATCCACCCTGTCTACTGTAATATCCACCCTGTCTACTGTAATATCCACCCTGTCTACTGTAATATCCACCCTGTCTACTGTAATATCCACCCTGTCTACTGTAATATCCACCCTGTCTACTGTAATATCCACCCTGTCTACTGTAATATCCACCCTGTCTACTGTAATATCCACCCTGTCTACTGTCCACCCTGTCTACTGTAATATCCACCCTGTCTACTGTAATATCCACCCTGTCTACTGTAATATCCACCCTGTCCACCCTGTCTACTGTAATATCCACCCTGTCTACTGTAATACTGTAATATCCAGCTGTAATATCCACCCTGTCTACTGTAAAATCCACCCTGTCTACTGTAATATCCACCCTGTCCACTGTCGTCCACCCTGTCTACTGTAATATCCACCCTGCAGGTCCACCCTGTCTACTGTAATATCCACCCTGTCTACTGTAATATCCACCCTGTCCACTGTAATATCCACCCTGTCTTGTAATATCCACCCTCCACTGTCCACTGTAATATCCACCCTGAGGGCTGTAATATCCACCCTGTCTACTGTAATATCCACCCAGTCTACTGTGAGTCTACTGTAAGGTCCACCCTGTGTAATATCCACCCTGGGGGCTGTAATATCATGTCTACTGTAATATCCACCCTGGGGGATCCACTGTGAGAACCCTGTCTACTGTAATATCCACCCAGGTACTGTAATATCCACCCTGTCTACTTTGACCCTGTCTACTGGTGGACCTGTCTACTGGGTCCACCCTGTCTCTGTAATATCCACCCTGTCTACTGTAATATCCACCCTGTCACTGTAATATCCACCCTGTCTACTGTAATATCCACCCTGTCTACTGTAATATCCACCCTGTCTACTGTAATATCCACCCTGTCTACTGTAAAACCCTGTGGGGTAATATCCACCCTGGACTGTGAATATCCACCCTGTCTACTGTAATATCCACCCTGTCTATTGTAATGTCCAGGTAATATCCACCCTGTCTACTGTAATAGACCCTGTCCACTGTAATATCCACCCTGTCTACTGTAATATCCACCCTGTCTACTGTAATATCCACCCTGTCTACTGTAATATCCACCCTGTCTACTGTAATATCCACCCTGTCCACTGTAATATCCACCCTGACTGTAATATCCACCCTGTCTACTGTAATATCCACCCTGTCTATGTAATGTCCACCC
>NW_026279509.1:30000-88269 GCF_023373465.1 Oncorhynchus keta
CTCATATATACGTTGACAATGTGCCTCTGTCTCTGAGGCTGCGACTGTACGTTTCTCCAGCCATCTGGAGGGCTGCATTCAATGTTAATTGGATGTTGATGAATACCGAGCTGTAGGGGGAGAACAGCACAATGCACGTCTTGATTCAGGAATGCTCCTTCGGCGGACAAATCGATGTGTGTTTGTATGTGTGTATGTGTGTGTGTAGTTTCTTTTGCCAAGTAAATCTGCTCTCAGCTCCTGATCACCCAGGCTCCTTGTCAATCAGGCTTATCTATCTGTGTGGTAGGTCTACTTAGAGGATGTCTCTCAGCTGAGGTTAGTAGCTAGATGTATCATCTAGGCAGTTGGAGATGATGGCCATGTTTATGGAATCATTCCAGGGGGTGGAGAATGTTGTGCCTGTCTGTCTGCCTGCCTGCCTGCCTGCCTACCTGCCTGCCTGCCTGTCTGTCTGTCTGTCTGTCTGTCTGTCTGTCTGTCTGTCTGTCTGTCTGTCTGCCTGCCTGCCTGCCTGCCTGCCTACCTAACTACCTAACTACCTGACTTACCTAATGAGAGTGACAAGCGAGATGAAAGCTTCAACACCGCCATCACACTTCTCACAATGTTGTTTTGGCACCCGAACCTGACATCCTTATTAACATTCAGGAGTTATATGAGTCTTGCAGAGGCTCTAGTGACAGGGAGGGGAGAGGAGGGAGATGGGAGGGGAAGGGAAAGAGAGAGTAGAGAGGGACATTTGTGATCTGAATGGGAGGGGGAGGATCAGGGGACTGCTTGGTTGAAAGAGACGGCGAGGCAGTGAAGAGGGAGGCAGGAGAGGGAGACCCGGGGGAGGAGATGGAGGTGAGATTGAGAGAGAAGAACAGAGGGAGGAAAAGGAGAGTGGGGGGGGGGGAGCAGAGGATGGAGGCAAGGTGCAAAGAGGAGAGGGGAGGAAGAGAGCAAAGAGGAGAGGGGAGGGGAGGGAAAGAGCAAAGAGGGGAGGGAGGGAGCAAAGAGGGAAGGGAGGGAGCAAAGAGGAGAGGGGAGGGAGGGAGCAAAGAGGAGAGGGGAGGGAGGGAGCAAAGAGGGAAGGGAGGGAGCAAAGAGGAGAGGGGAGGGAAAGAGCAAAGAGGGGAGTGAGGGAGCAAAGAGGAGAGGGGAGGGGAGGGAGAGAGCAAAGAGGAGAGGGGAGGGAAAGAGCAAAGAGGGGAGTGAGGGAGCAAAGAGGAGAGGGGAGGGAGCAAAGAGGAGAGGGGAGGAGAGGGAAAGAGCAAAGAGGGGAGGGAGGGAGCAAAGAGGAGAGGGGAGGGAGGGAGCAAAGAGGGAAGGGAGGGAGCAAAGAGGAGAGGGAGGGAGCAAAGAGGAGAGGGGAGGGAGAGAGCAAAGAGGGGAGGGAGGGAGCAAAGAGGAGAGGGAGGGAGCAAAGAGGAGAGGGGAGGGAGGGAGCAAAGAGGGAAGGGAGGGAGCAAAGAGGAGAGGGGAGGGAGCAAAGAGGAGAGGGGAGGGAGGGAGCAAAGAGGAGAGGGGAGGGAGGGAGCAAAGAGGAGAGGGGAGGGAGCAATGGGGAGGGGAGGGAGCAAAGAGGAGAGGGGAGGGAGGGAGCAAAGAGGAGAGGGGAGGGAGCAAAGGGGAGGGGAGGGAGCAAAGAGGAGAGGGGAGGGAGGGAGCAAAGAGGAGAGGGGAGGGAGCAATGGGGGAGGGGAGGGAGCAAAGAGGAGAGGGGAGGGAGCAAAGAGGAGAGGGGAGGGAGGGAGCAAAGAGGAGAGGGGAGGGAGCAAAGAGGGAGGGGAGGGAGGGAGCAAAGAGGAGAGGGGAGGGAGCAAAAGGGGGGGAGGGAGGGAGCAAAGAGGAGAGGGGAGGGGAGGGAGCAAAGAGGAGAGGGGAGGGAGCAAAGAGGAGAGGGGAGGGAGGGAGCAAAGAGGAGAGGGGAGGGAGCAAAGAGGAGAGGGAGGGAGGGAGCAAAGAGGAGAGGGGCAGAGAGAACAAAGGGGAGTTTGGGTAGAGAGGAATGGGAGAGTCAGGGAGGAGAGAGGGAGGGAGAGGAGCTATAAGAACAGGGGACTGCTGATAAGAGAGGGGGTATGGCTGGGCTTCAAAGGCCACTGAACAGATGGACTAACCTTTACTGTGGGTCTGCATCTGACCTCTGTCTCAGGACCCTCTCTCTTTTCACACTGACACAACAGTACTGCAAAAAAACAAAACCTATTCTAACATTAAATATTAACATACCAACATATCCTCTGGAATGTTAGATACAGTATCTATACAATATGAATGTGTAATGATAAATTGGGGCAAAAAAGTATTTAGTCAGCCACCAATTGTGCAAGTTCTCCCACTTAAAATTATGAGAGAGGCCTCTTTGGTCTTGGCCATAGTGGAGTTTGGAGTGTGACTGTTTGAGGTTGTGGACAGGTGTCCTTTATACCGATAACAAGTTCAAACAGGTGCCATTAATACAGGCAACGAGTGGAGGACAGAAGAGCCTCTTAAAGAAGAAGTTACAGGTCTGTGAGAGCCAGAAATCTTGTTTGTTTGTAGGTGACCAAATACTTATTTTCCACCATAATTTGCAAATAAATTCATTAAAAATCCTACAATGCGATTTTCTGGATTTTTTCCCCCTCATTTTGTCTGTCATAGTTGAAGTGTACCTATGATGAAAATTACAAGTCTCTCTCATCTTCTTAAGTGGGAGAACTTGCACAATTGGTGGCTGACTAAATACTTTTTTGCCCCACTGTATGTAATATTGGGAATGAAGAAGACTATAACTGAAGCGTTGAACAAATGAATGGGCCTGTAAGAAACGCATCATTTTTACCAAATTAAGGTTCTGAATGCAACTTGAACTTTTTAAATTGGGGTGGAACTATTTTCATATCATCAGGTAACGTGAGATTTGGGAAGTGGAACATTGCTGTGGATAAATGTATTGTATTCATATTGCTGTGGATAAATGTACTTTATTCATATTGCTGTGGATAAATGTACTTTATTTATATTGCTGTGGATAAATGTACTGTATTCATATTGCTGTGGATAAATGTATTGCTTGGATATTCATATTGCTGTGGATAAATGTACTGTATTCATATTGCTGTGGATAAATGTATGTATTCAGCCTGGTAGTCCTTGCCTGTGGATAAATGTATTGTATTCATATTGCTGTGGATAAATGTACTGTATTCATATTGCTGTGGATAAATGTATTGTATTCATATTGCTGTGGATAAATGTACTGTATTCATGTTGCTGTGCCCAGTCTGCACAGCCCAGTGCGTCCTGTGCCTGCACCCCACATCTGCAGGGCGAAAATAACCATCCAGCCAGGACGGGTTGTGTAGGCTCCTAGCTCGAGACCTCCAGTCCTCCTCCACGACCCAGTGTATCCGGTGCCTCTGCCTAGGACAGGGCCTCCTGTATGTCTCTCCAGCCTGGTGAGTCCTGTGCCTGCGCCCAGAATTAATCTACTTTTGTCTCCCCAGCCTGGTGAGCCCTGTGAGAGCTGCACGTACCAGACTGCCCATACGTCTCCTCTTTCCAGTGATGATCCATGGCAAGAAGCCTCCAGTGATGATCCATGGCACGAAGCCTCCAGTGATGATCCATGGCACGAAGCCTCCAGTGATGATCCATGGCACGAAGCCTCCAGTGATGATCCATGGCACGAAGCCTCCAGTGATGATCCATGGCACGAAGCCTCCAGTGATGATCCATGGCAAGAAGCCTCCAGTGATGATCCATGGCAAGAAGCCTCCAGTGATGATCCATGGCCTCCAGTGATGATCCTTGGCACGAAGCCTCCAGTGATGATCCATGGCAAAGCCTCAGGTGAGTCCGGAACAAGCCTCCAGCGAAGGCCTCCAGTGGATCCTCAAGAAGCCTCCAGGGGCCACCAGCGACAGTCTCCAGTCCATGGGGCCACCAGGACAGTCTCCAGTCCGGGGCCCGCAACGACGGTCTCCAGTCCGGGGCCACCAGCCACAGTCTCCAGTCCGGGGCCCGCAACGACGGTCTCCAGTCCGGGGCCACCAGCCACAGTCTCCAGTCCGGGGCCCGCACGACGGTCTCCAGTCCGGGGCCACCAGCAACAGTCTCCAGTCCGGGGCCCGCAACGACGGTCTCCAGTCCGGGGCCCGCTACGATGGTCCCCAGTCCGGGTCGGCGGCGAGGGTCCCCGCACCAGAGCTGCCACCAAAGTGGGGGAGCCAGAGGCGGAGGGGGTCTACGTCCCCGCACCAGAGCCGCCGCCGTAAAGGAAGCCCACCCAGACCCTCCCCTTTAGAGTCAGGTTTTGCGGCCGGAGTCCGCATTTTTGGGGGTGCGGACTCTCTTTGGCCATAGAGAGGCTTTTATTCTCTATTTTGGTTAGGCCAGGGTGTGACTAGGGTGGGCATTATAGTTTCTTTATTTCTATGTTTTCTATTTCTTTGTGTTTGGTAGGGTGTGGTTCTCAATCAGAGGCAGCTGTCTATCGTTGTCTCTGATTGAGAACCATACTTAGGTAGCCCTTTTCCACCTGTCTTGGTGAGAAGTTGACTTTGTTTAGGGAACATCGCCTTTCGCTTCACGGTTTGTTTTTGTAGTCTTTATTGTTTTGTTTCGGCGTCATGTTTATAAATAAAAAGGAAATGTACGTCTACCACGCTGCACCTTGGTCCTCTTACTTTAACAGCCGTGACAATGACAATGATGTGGTGCTGATGTTTTGCCCATCACCCCAGGCAGCCCTGTAATGGTCTACCCCCAATACTATAAGCCTGTTAAATATATAACAACTCCATTATACCTACAGTCATTTAACATTGTCTTATTACTGTGTGGAAGCTACTGAGTACATTCCACAGCAGTAACTGCCGTGTGGAGAATTGAAGAGAAAGTCAAAGTTGTGAACCAGGCTTGGTTGTATGGCACCAGTGTACAGGTACACTAGATTTCCTCAGAGTGTCAGAAACAACTGGTTACCCTCCATCTGGGCAATATGCCAACAGAGGTAAGAAGAGAAAGAGAGTTCTATAGAATCAGGAGGAAAAGTTTATAGTTCGTCAAAAACAGAGTTCACATAAAAACAAGATGACAAATGTATTTGACATTTTATTTTCAAAGCGTTTTTCATCACAAAGATTCAAAAGGTGGTTATATAAAGCTTTTGCTTACACTTAACAATTTCAAGAATCTTAACTCTTACACCTAAAACCTAACGTTTTAAAGTTCCAGAAAGCTAGAGAACTAGGAGAACATAACAAGTAAATAAGTCAAACATTTCATCATAAATTCATCATCAAATAGCACACATAATATATTTCATAACGCATTTCATTTGACATTTCATCATAAAGTTAGCGACGGCTGATCATGCAGATGGTCTTGCGGCTCCCGTAGATGGCATCTGTGATGTTGTCTACGATGGGTTTGCCTGGCTGGAAGTCACGGTGATGTAGACACAGCTTCCAGCCTTGGTTTCCCTCCAGCTCTGGCAGAAGTTCCCTCAGGACCCAGGGCTCATCGTGGCCATTGTAGGAGACGAAGGCATCATACTGATGAGTCACACGGATGTTCCTCCACTTTGTGTCCTAGAGATAAGCCTGAAAGAGATAGTAGGCGTAGACCAACTGCCATCTCAGGAGATGGTAGATAAAAGACCCCAGCAAGGTTAAGAGGACCAGAGAAGTGGAGGAGATGAAGTAGAAGAATCCTATATCTACTGAACAGTAGTGGGTGTCAAGGTCCAACAGTTTGGTACCTCCTATATGGACCGGATAGTTGCAGGTAAAGTCATAGGCATCAACAACCTGTGTTTGGTTTCTGTTGTCACCCACTGGATAAACCAAGCATTGCTGCAGTCACAGGTGAAAGTCTTGTCTTGCAGGTCCAAGTAAACTAAAGCAGGTAAAGAAAGTATCATTAAAAAAAAAATTGTTTAACTAGGCAGTCAGTTAAGAACAAATTCTTATTTTCAATGATGGCCTAGGAACAGTGGGTTAACTGCCTGTTCAGGGGCTAGAATGACAGATTTGTACATTGTCAGCTCAGGGATTTGAACTTGCAACCTTCCGGTTACTAGTCCAACGCTCTAACCACTAGGCTACCCTGCTGCCATCATTGTAGCACTGACTACTGTAAAGTCATTCTTTCTCACCTGTAAGGACTTAATGTTAAGACTCCTTGTGCTGAATGCCAATAAATATTTCAGATCTTTAAGAAAGTTGGCTGGTATATTCAACATTCCAAAAGGATGCTGACTGGAGATGATCAGGATCTTTAGAGATGGCAGAAGAGAAAAGGGTGGGGATTTAAGTTAACTATAATGTAGATATTTAATACGATTCCAACTCAAATCAAGTTTTTCTAAGGCTGAACATCCTCTGAACATAGTGGCCCTAATGTTTATTTTACTCAATCTATTCAATGCCAAATGAAGTATTTTAAGATTGACCAAACCCTGAAAGGCCCCGTCTTCCAAAGTGTCAATTTGGTTGTCAAATAAAATCAAAGTTTTGAGGGATTGTAAGCTTTCAAAGTCTCCTTTATGGATAGATCTTAGCATATTGCCTCCCAATTGCAAGTTTTCTAGTTTTTGCAAAACCATTCTTGTCACGAACCTCGCTGAAGAGGGTGCCTCTTCCTGTTTGGACGGGGCTGGCGGTCGTCGTCACCGGCCTATTAGCTGCCATCGATTCCTTTTCCGTTTGTGTTGGTTAGTGGTTAATTGGGTACACCTGTTCTGTATTAGGGTTTGTTTGTAGGGTATTTAAGGGCACTAGGCCCGCTGGGTATTTTGTGCGGGCTTGTTTTTTGTTACTCTGTGTTTGATGGTGTGATTTGTTTTCTTATCTTTATTCTCTGGTCTATTTTGTCCTGTTGTTTTGGACTGGCAACCTATATACGCCCTGTGTGTTGGCGTTGCACCGGTGTAATAATTTGATAAACGACAGAACCCTGCTCTCTGCGCCTGATTCCATCCACCACTCTTAGTTTTTCGGAACAATTCTTAAAAACATAACGTAAAGATGGGATACTGTTTCTTCACAGATCTGGAGTTTTAAGTCCTGCAAATCTTGAAAAACATTGCCTTTAATGTCAGTTTTGATTGTGGAAAAGACGGAGAGGTATGTTAGTCCTGTCAGATTGGCAAAATCGAATGAGCCTAGTTTATTGATGGTATTGTATCTGAGATCCAAGATTGTCAGAGATTGGGTATTATATGAGTGGCATTTGGCACAGAAGAAAGCATATTGTTACTTAGATCTAGAGTAGTCAGTTGCTTCATTGAGCTGAATGACTGATGAGACAGATGAGTAAGAGCATTATGGGATATATCCAACTTAGTCAAGTATGTGCAGGACTTAAGCAGTCCCTCAGAGTCAAAACTCATATTGTTATAATACAGACTGAGTGTTGTCAGTGTAGCAATATGGCAGGCAATGTTGGTGAGAGCCGAGATCCTATCTTCCCCTAAATGAGACAGTATGAGAGATGTTAATGATGAGTTGAGGCTCTGCAGTACCACACTCATTTCCTTCAAAGACATGTGGACACCGTTCAAATTGAGACTTTTCATATGACTCAGAAAAGATCTGTCTGGTACATCCCATGTCATGCTTCCATTTTGACCAGAGTCAGAGAGGTTTAAATAGTGGAGTTTAGGAAGAACATCAGCTGTGATCTTGAAGATTCTCATTGGATTTGGGATAAATCCAGCACTCTCAGTCCTATGGACTTATTTGATATGTCCTGTGACTGGAAAAAGGTAAATCCGTTGCTTGCAATGTACAACTCCTGCAGGTTTGTGAATAGCAAGATTGTCTGAACCTTCTTTAGAACATTAAGTTGGTTAAGTTTAATACATTTAAGCTGGAGAGATTCTGAAAGGTAGAGGATGAAATGATTTTGATGTGGTTGTAGTCTAGACGAAGCACAGAGAGGTTGCCTAGGCCCTGAAACAGGTGGTCTGAGAGGGTGTTGAGTCTGTTATTGGCTAGATTCAGCTCCTGAAGAACGACCAGGTCTGAAAAAGCCCCATCGTCCACATGAGAGATCCGGTTGCAGGAAGTGTTTAAAGATTTGAGGGCTGAGAGATCTTTGAAATCAAATGTTTTGATCATCACAATGTTGTTGATGGAAAGGTCTAAAGATCTTACTTTTCTTGGAATGTCTTCTGGTATGGTTTGGAGGTTCTTCTTTCCACAGATTACTTTCATGTTGGTATCATTGAGAGATTCACAGACTGTGCATTTTTTCAATGAATAGCCCCTTAATGGGTTTACAAGGATCCAGCAACATATAAGAGTGCACAGAAAAATACTTGGTTGTGAATATGTAGTCCCATTGCGTATTTCCGGCATGGTTATCTTAAATTTCATCAATAGGCTCTTGATGCCAGGTCCCCTCGCAAAATGGTGTTTCTAAACTCAACAGTCTTTTCCTTTTTAAATAAAGGTTTTTAAATAAAGGTTAAATAAAACAATGTCAGTTCATTTCTGGAGGAAGAGGTGACAAATGCCACTTATTTGATTCCAATTAGCACAAAGTTTGGTCCAATTTCTTCTCAAGCTTCTTATGTTCCATCAGTCTTGTGAGTATATACTTCTTCGACCATAATCAGAAGACAACAGACTCACAAGTTGTGTGTCTCTCCCTCCAGAATATATTGCCATGAAATACAGAAGCATTTCATCACCTCAAGACAACTCAGTTTTACTTCCTGTCTCCAAAGACCCTCCCTGCTGTTTCACTTCCCTTTGATCCCTGTGTGTTTCTATACGTTTATACAGTTGGTTGGACTAGTTTGGAGTGTATGTGTAGTTCCTAAATACATTTCAAATGTGTTATGTAGAAAACTTGCCTTGTTACCCAAGCTCCTTGCTCCAGTTAAGTGCTACGCCACGCCCATATAATGAGTCAGGATGGAAATCCATTCAGTCTGATTGGTCGCAGAAACCGATGGGTTGGGCCAGAGACAGAATATGCATTGCTAAAGCGGCATTTTGAAAATGTGTCATTGGCTTTGAAACTCTGATTGGTTAGAGATGATCCAATTGCTGATTACTTTGTTTTGTACAGAACCCACTCATTTTGACATCACCACCAACGCCTTCAGTGATGGCAGCCTCAGACTGAAGTATGTAACAAATGATAGAGCAGCGGAAGAATTCAGTTTGAGTGTCAGGCAAGTAGAAAACCCTTCAAATTCACACTCTACAGCCCTGGGACACAGGCTCACAAACTCTGACCTAACTCTGACCTAACCTTCAACCCAAGTACTCCATTCTGCCACCTCTGGTCTCTTGGCCCTCCCACCCGTATGAGAAGGTGGCTCCCGCTCAGCCCAGTCTAAGCTCTCCTCGGTCCTGGCACCCCAATGGTGGAACCTGCCTCCCCCTGAAGCTAGGACAGCAGAGTCCCTGCCCATCTCCTGAAAACATCTGAAACCCTACCTCTTCAAAGAGTATCTTAAGTAATCCCTGAACCTGCATGACATGAGCCGCCCTCGCGCTCTCTCTCAACTTGGATAGAAAGTTGTCTATTAATGCCAAAAAATTCAATCCACCTCAAAACACTAGCTTACTAGGGATTGTTTCATGATGCAGTGTACAACCTATAGCTATAATGTATACCGTATTTAGCTGCTATTTATACACTTTTAATAAAAATGACATCAAATAGCCTCGAGGAATAAAAGATGACATGCCTAGCAATGAATGACATGGAATAGCCTAGCAATGAGGAATAAAAGATGACATGGAATAGCCTAGCAATGAGGAATAAAAGATGACATGGAATAGCCTAGCAATGAGGAATAAAAGATGACATGGAATAGCCTAGCAATGAGGAATAAAAGATGACATGGAATAGCCTAGCAATGAGGAATAAAAGATGACATGGAATAGCCTAGCAATGAGGAATAAAAGATGACATGGAATAGCCTAGCAATGAGGAATAAAAGATGACATGGAATAGCCTAGCAATGAGGAATAAAAGATGACATGGAATAGCCTAGCAATGAGGAATAAAAGATGACATGGAATAGCCTAGCAATGACAAATAAAAGATGACATGGAATAGCCTAGCAATGACAAATAAAAGATGACATGGAATAGCCTAGCAATGAGGAATAAAAGATGACATGGAATAGCCTAGCAATGAGGAATAAAAGTAGTCGTCTTAAGGATAAATTCATCCACTATTTATTGTTGAACTCAGCCGGTAACAGCTTACATAAATGGGCTGCAAGGTCAATTACATGAAATCAAATGAATTCCAGCTTGAGTCTCCTGAAGTCCTCCTTATTTTGTGTGTACATGTTTTCACCACGGCCTGTAGGTTCATGGTGCGGGCCTGACTGTTTTCTATACTGAGTATTGTCAACCCAGACAGTCTTTCCTGAGACATTGAACATTATATGTCCATTGCACTGCACAAAATGTAAACTTAGTCTTGAATGATGCATGTCAAGATACATTATACCAGAGATAAGGGACTGTTGATATTTGTAACCACACATCTCAAACGCCCGGTTCACCAGTATCCAGATGACCTGTCCCCAGAGCTTCCTATACAGTTCAGATGACCTGTCCCCAGAGCTTCCTATACAGTTCAGATGAAGATGACCTGTCCCCCCTATACAGTTCAGATGACCTGTCCCCAGAGCTTCCTATACAGTTCAGATGACCTTCCTATACAGTTCAGATGACCTGTCCCCAGAGCATCCTATACAGTTCAGATGAGCTTCCTATACAGTTCAGATGACCTGTCCCCAGAGCTTCCTATACAGTTCAGATGACCTGTCCCTATACAGTTCAGATGACCTGTCCCCAGAGCTTCCTATACAGTTCAGATGACCTGTCCCCAGAGCTTCCTATACAGTTCAGATGACCTGTCCCTCCCTATACAGTTCAGATGACCTGTCCCCAGAGCTTCCTATACAGTTCAGATGACCTGTCCCCAGAGCTTCCTATACAGTTCAGATGACCTGTCCCCAGAGCTTCCTATACAGTTCAGATGACCTGTCCCCAGAGCTTCCTATACAGTTCAGATGACCTGTCCCCAGAGCTTCCTATACAGTTCAGATGACCTGTCCCCAGAGCTTCCTATACAGTTCAGATGACCTGTCCCCAGAGCTTACTATACAGTTCAGATGACCTGTCCCCAGAGCTTACTATACAGTTCAGATGACCTGTCCCCAGAGCATCCTATACAGTTCAGATGACCTGTCCCCAGAGCATCCTATACAGTTCAGATCACCTGTCCCTATACAGTTCAGATGACCTGTCCCCAGAGCATCCTATACAGTTCAGATGACCTGTCCCCAGAGCATCCTATACAGTTCAGATGACCTGTCCCCAGAGCATCCTATACAGTTCAGATGACCTGTCCCCAGAGCTTCCTATACAGTTCAGATGACCTGTCCCCAGAGCATCCTATACAGTTCAGATGACCTGTCCCCAGAGCTTCCTATACAGTTCAGATGACCTGTCCCCAGAGCTTCCTATACAGTTCAGATGACCTGTCCCCAGAGCTTCCTATACAGTTCAGATGACCTGTCCCCAGAGCATCCTATACAGTTCAGATGACCTGTCCCCAGAGCATCCTATACAGTTCAGATGACCTGTCCCCAGAGCATCCTATACAGTTCAGATGACCTGTCCCCAGAGCATCCTATACAGTTCAGATGACCAGTCCCCAGAGCATCCTATACAGTTCAGATGACCTGTCCCCAGAGCATCCTATACAGTTCAGATGACCTGTCCCCAGAGCATCCTATACAGTTCAGATGACCTGTCCCCAGAGCATCCTATACAGTTCAGATGACCTGTCCCCAGAGCATCCTATACAGTTCAGATGACCTGTCCCCAGAGCATCCTATACAGTTCAGATGACCTGTCCCCAGAGCATCCTATACAGTTCAGATGACCTGTCCCCAGAGCATCCTATACAGTTCAGATGACCTGTCCCCAGAGCTTCCTATACAGTTCAGATGACCTGTCCCCAGAGCTTCCTATACAGTTCAGATGACCTGTCCCCAGAGCATCCTATACAGTTCAGATGACCTGTCCCCAGAGCATCCTATACAGTTCAGATGACCTGTCCCCAGAGCATCCTATACAGTTCAGATGACCTGTCCCCAGAGCATCCTATACAGTTCAGATGACCTGTCCCCAGAGCATCCTATACAGTTCAGATGACCAGTCCCCAGAGCATCCTATACAGTTCAGATGACCTGTCCCCAGAGCATCCTATACAGTTCAGATGACCTGTCCCCAGAGCTTCCTATACAGTTCAGATGACCTGTCCCCAGAGCATCCTATACAGTTCAGATGACCTGTCCCCAGAGCTTCCTATACAGTTCAGATGACCTGTCCCCAGAGCATCCTATACAGTTCAGATGACCTGTCCCCAGAGCATCCTATACAGTTCAGATGACCTGTCCCCAGAGCTTCCTATACAGTTCAGATGACCTGTCCCCAGAGCATCCTATACAGTTCAGATGACCTGTCCCCAGAGCATCCTATACAGTTCAGATGACCTGTCCCCAGAGCTTCCTATACAGTTCAGATGACCTGTCCCCAGAGCATCCTATACAGTTCAGATGACCTGTCCCCAGAGCATCCTATACAGTTCAGATGACCTGTCCCCAGAGCATCCTATACAGTTCAGATGACCTGTCCCCAGAGCTTCCTATACAGTTCAGATGACCTGTCCCCAGAGCATCCTATACAGTTCAGATGACCTGTCCCCAGAGCATCCTATACAGTTCAGATGACCTGTCCCCAGAGCATCCTATACAGTTCAGATGACCTGTCCCCAGAGCATCCTATACAGTTCAGATGACCTGTCCCCAGAGCATCCTATACAGTTCAGATGACCTGTCCCCAGAGCTTCCTATACAGTTCAGATGACCTGTCCCCAGAGCATCCTATACAGTTCAGATGACCTGTCCCCAGAGCATCCTATACAGTTCAGATGACCTGTCCCCAGAGCTTCCTATACAGTTCAGATGACCTGTCCCCAGAGCTTCCTATACAGTTCAGATGACCTGTCCCCAGAGCTTCCTATACAGTTCAGATGACCTGTCCCCAGAGCTTCCTATACAGTTCAGATGACCTGTCCCCAGAGCTTCCTATACAGTTCAGATGACCAGTCCCCAGAGTTTCCTATACAGTTCAGATGACCTGTCCCCAGAGCTTCCTATACAGTTCAGATGACCTGTCCCCAGAGCTTCCTATACAGTTCAGATGACCAGTCCCCAGAGTTTCCTATACAGTTCAGATGACCAGTCCCCAGAGTTTCCTATACAGTTCAGATGACCTGTCCCCAGAGCTTCCTATACAGTTCAGATGACCAGTCCCCAGAGTTTCCTATACAGTTCAGATGACCTGTCCCCAGAGTTTCCTATACAGTTCAGATGACCTGTCCCCAGCAGTTTCCTATACAGTTCAGATGACCAGTCCCCAGAGTTTCCTATACAGTTCATCTCTTTCCATAACGTGTTGAGGCCGGCAATTAAGGAGAATGAGAGGCTCAATAAAAGATGTTGCAGAACTGCTGTATTTGAAGCACCACTTCCTTCTGCCCAGTTTCCCTGATGTTGTTAAGGCATTCAAGCTGTTTTTACCATCCCTGTAACTGTCTCTTCTGCGGAGAGATCGTTTTCTAAACTAAAACTTTCAATCAGTTAATGTTAAATGTATTATTTTTCAAGGCCTGAGGCACTTTTTCAGTCATATTCCTGAAGTCCAAGAAACAAGCACTTAAGTTCCATATGTACTAGGAAGTTAAAAATGTTTAAGAATGTATTTTTGGAGGGTTAGTGTCAAAATTATATATATATTTATTAAATTATTAGACCTCGATGACAGGCGCATGGGCCCCCAGAGCTGTGTCCGGTACTCAAGTGATGCTAGCTTAGCTACCTAGCATGTTAGCTCATTGCTAGCATATATAGCTACTGTCTAAGCTATTGAATATTTTGTATATTTTCATCTACTGTATATACACTACATATAACAATTAACATAGCACGCTGCTATCACCTTATTACCGCTGTGTAAAATATGTTATTTAAGTCCTTCTTTCATAGAAACCACTTGTACTAGTCCCCTCTTGCTACGTTGGTTTGTGTGCAATAAAGTGTGTTCTGTGCATCTGTCTCCTACTGGTCAAGCCTTCTAATAGAGACGCTGGGATGATTATACCTATATTTAACCCGCATCTCTTCGGAGACCACCACCAGTTGGTGGCACTCTTTTTCATATTAGAAACAGGTTATCAAATCACTTCATGTTTATGTTATTGCAAATGAAATGTGTTAATCTTGTGTGAAACTTCTGGTGGGGTTTAATTAAGGACAATTCTGATTCTTTGGGGATGAAAAAGAGTTGGTATTGACAGTCACCTAGGTATTATTAGAATGTAATGACAGCATAATGACAGCATAATGACAGCATATTGTAGCCAACATCCTTTGGATCTCTTCCATAAGGGTTCCAGAGTCATCAGACAGATGAGTACAGGCAGCCATTTTGCTTCCTGAAGTAAGACAATGGTGTACGTGTTAAGTCCCAACACATGGAAACTGACTGTGAGGAATTTGCTCATTCTACTTTGGGAAGTGAAATATTTCTTCACGTGACCCTGAGTTTGGAATGTGGTCAGACAAAGGAACTAACTAACAAGGTTAGGGAGGGATTTGTATCATGAATAGACGTTTAACCTTTCACATCCCTCCAAAACATTTATTGAAGTAGCTGCAGCTTAGAATTCTTATTTCAAAGGCACAAAACTTTCAACATTCAACCACCCATTGACACTTTAGAGAAAGTGATTTTAAACAAATTTTATGGAAAAGGCCAGGTGTCTTTGTTATACAAAATATATGTTGCCAACTCTCAAGAATCCTGACAGGGAAAAAGACTACCTTCACTTCAAAGAATATATTACAGAACGTTAATATACAATTCAAACCTCCACGGTGCACCTGTCAGTGCTCATGAAGCAAAGAATATGATGAAATGGAGTGACTCAGGAGTATTAGGGACATGAATGAAGTTGGAGTTCAGGGAAGGTGGAAGCAATACGCTGGGAAACGTATCCAGTCTTTTGACCTATCAGATTAAGATATTTGACTTCCTCTTTTAACCCAACTCCTCCAAAAGACGCAGGTTTTGGAAAGGTGTGGGGGGGCTCCCACACTGGGCGCCCAGGGAGCTAATTGTTGTGGGGGGTTGAGTGCCTTGCTCAAGGGCACAATGGCAGGCAATGGCATCTAGGATTAGATACCAGCAACCCTCCGGTTGCCAGCTCACTTCCTGCCAGACATTTCCCATCGGACACGTGATACGAACTGGCAACCCTCCGGCTGCTGGCTCGCCTCTCTAACCACTAGGCTACCTGCTGCCCCAACTAAGAAAAATGAGTTGAGAGAGAGAGACAGACAGACAGACAGAGAGAGAGACAGACAGACAGACAGACAGACAGACAGACAGACAGACAGACAGACAGAGACAGACAGACAGACAGACAGACAGACAGACAGACAGACAGACAGACAGAGAGAGAGAGAGAGAGAGAGAGAGAGAGAGAGAGACAGACAGACAGACAGACAGACAGAGAGAGGTAACTTGTCTAGATGGAAAGGGCATGCATTTTAGTCAGTTATCCATTCAGTGATCAAAAAGATGCATATACGCAGCACAGGGCTTGTAGAATGACAGCTCGAGGTCGAGACCCATTTCAATGAACATCCGCTCCATTTGGCTTCGCAGGGAAAGGTCACTGAGAATGACTAGTCAGTGTTACACCTGCAAACTGGAGAGTGACATTTCAACATGCTGTTTTGAACCCCCTTAACCGCGGTTCTGCGTGACCTTCACCTAAACTAAACCATGAAGGGGAATGTAAATCTGACCTTAAATCATCAGAGTCTATGGACAAGTTAATGTCTTCTCCCATGGGAAGGGGGTGGGAGGGTTTGAAGAAATTCTCAGGAAAGGAATCTATTTTAATTCACGTGCCCGAGAATTAGTCCCCATTATATAAAAACAACAATAATCCCCAAACAGTAATTTACAAACAGATCATTGTTCACAAACAAACCCTATTTCCTCTGTCTGTATAACAGCGGTATATCTACGATATGGCACTCTGATCCATGTAAATCTCACAACAGAATACCTTACAGACGTCCTTGTTAGCGTGTTACCTCCTGCTCTACTGTATATCTGTATAACAGTGTATATCTACGATATGGCACTCTGATCCATGTAAATCTCACAACAGAATACCTTACAGACGCCCTTGTTAGCGTGTTACCTCCTGCTCTACTGTATATCTGTATAACAGCGGTATATCTACGATATGGCACTCTGATCCATGTAAATCTCACAACAGAATACCTTACAGACGTCCTTGTTAGCGTGTTACCTCCTGCTCTACTGTATATCTGTATAACAGCGGTATATCTACGATATGGCACTCTGATCCATGTAAATCTCACAACAGAATACCTTACAGATGTCCTTGTTAGCGTGTTACCTCCTGCTCTACTGTATATCTGTATAACAGCGGTATATCTACGATATGGCACTCTGATCCATGTAAATCTCACAACAGAATACCTTACAGACGTCCTTGTTAGCGTGTTACCTCCTGCTCTACTGTATATCTGTATAACAGCGGTATATCTACGATATGGCACTCTGATCCATGTAAATCTCACAACAGAATACCTTACAGACGTCCTTGTTAGCGTGTTACCTCCTGCTCTACTCTATATTTGGATGCCAACTGTTTCTCTGCTAAGCCTGAAATGACTCTGGTCCCTTCCCCTTGACGAGTGATGAATGATGAGAGTGCTAACCTGAGAGTTCATAAACGCCCCCAAGGAAAAGGATTCAGCCCACAATCCCTTGCCTCTTGTGTTCCTAAATTGACAGTATTAATCTCTCCTCTCATTGGAGAGATTGGTAGAATGCGTCTCATTTCTTTCTGTGAGACGGAAGGGGGACCTGGGTTTGGGATCATTTAGCTCCACTGACGTCTGTGACCCAACTATAGCATCAAATCCTGCCGTCGAGCCAATTGCCTGTCTCCTTCGTGTCTGTGTGTGTTTAAGTGTGTGTGTTTGCGTGTGCATGCATGCATGCGTGCGTGCGTGCATGAACTGTGTGTGTGTCTGCGTGCGTGCGTGCATGAACTGTGTGTGTGTCTGCGTGCGTGCGTGCGTGCATGAACTGTGTGTGTGTGCGTGCGTGCAGCGTGCGTGCATACTGTGTGTGTGTCTGCGATGCGTGGCATGAACTGTGTGTGTGTCTGATGCGTGCGTGCGTGCATGAATGCTCGTGCAACATGAATACCTGCGTGCATGAACTGTGTGTGTCTGCTGGTGCATGAACTGTGTGTGTGTCTGCGTGCGTGCGTGCGTGCATGAACTGTGTGTGTATATCGTGTGCATGAACTGTGTGTGTATCATGCGCCCGCGTGCATGAACTGTGTGTGCACTCTGATCCATGAACTGTGTGTGTGTGTCTGCGTGCAACATGAACTGTGTGTGTGTCTGCTTGCATGAACTGTGTGTGTGTCTTGCGTGTTGCATGAACTGTGTGTGTGTTACCGTGCGTGCGTGCATGAACTGTGTGTGTGTCTGCTGCTGCGTGCGTGCATGAACTGTGTGTGTGTCTGCGTGCGTGCATGAACTGTGTGTGTGTCTGCGTGCGTGCGTGCGTGCATGAACTGTGTGTGTGTCTGCGTGCGTGTGAGATTTGAGGAAGGGAACGAGGGAAATGATATCCTTTCATAGCAACTGTTTAATTAACACTGTTGAATCTCTAGACATTTGTGACAGTACTTCTATGACATCCCGTCTCTGTCTACATGTACATAGGAGATAATGACTTCACATAGCATAAAACTTCAACAGCCACGGGCATTTATTTGCTTCAATCACTGAACACAACTGGCGGTTATTAGAGACAGGCTTCTATTTGTCCATTTCCTTAATGAACACATCTTTTGCTCAATAAAATGTTGAAAAGACAATGATGTTGTTCTCCTTTATCTTCTTTTGCATAATCTTTACAGTACTCACTGAAGTTAACTCGTAAGCAATTACTTATACCTGGCATTTATTAGAAACAGGTGTTTATGTACTGAAATATATAGTAGACTGCATTGAATTACTGTTACAGTGCTATTTAGATTGTTGGACTCTGTTCAGACATTTCTTGATTTCTTGTTGTTTTTATTTATTTATTATCATGTGTGTACTTGCATAACATTTTACTACATTGCTAGGAGCTAGAAACATAAGCATTTCTCTGCACCCACTATAATTAATTAATAAGACCCGAGTAGGTGTGGTATATGGCCAATATACCACAGTTTAGGCTGTTCTTCTTAGAACCACCCATCCCGGATCCGGGGAGAATTGTCATCAACAACGCTGAATAGCATAGCGCCACAGTCAAATAATATTACTAGAAAATATTAATATTCATGAAATCACAAGTGCAATATAGGAAAACACAGCTTAGCCATGTCATCTCAGATTTTGAAATTATGCTTTACAGCGAAAGCTAGGACCGGGAGTAACAATAGCCACCTCTCTTTGCGCACAAATCACTCTGAGAGCCCACACCTGTCCACTTACGCAATGTGGTCATTCACGCTCATTCTTCAAAATAAAAGCCTGAAACTCCAAAGGCTGTTGACACTTAGGGAAGCCAACAGAAAAAGGAATCTGTTGATATCCCTTTAAATGGGAAATAGGGATGCATAGGAACACAGGGATTTCAAAATAAGAGTCACTTCCTGATTGATTTTTTCTCAGGCTATTCGCCTGCAATATCAGTTCTGTTATACTCACAACAGAATATTTTTACAGTTTTGGCAACTTTAGAGTGTTTTCTATCCTAATCTGTCAATTATATGAATATTCTAGCATCTGGTCCTGAGAAATAGGCCGTTTACTTTGAACGTTATTTTTCCAAACATAAAATAGTGCCCTTAGCTTCAAGAGGCATCGCAGAGTGCCTGGATACAGCCCTCAGCCATGGTATACTAGCCATATATCACAAACCCTTGAGGTGCCTTATTGCTATTATAAACTGGATACCAAAGTAATTAGAGCAGTAAAAATAATTCCATGCTGTCACAGTTACCAGCCCTTTCAAGCTTAACATCCTTATCATTTATCGATCTCCAGGTTCCCTTGGAGAGTTCATCAATGAGCTTGATGCCTTGATAAGCTCCTTTCCTGAGGACGGCTCACCTCTCACATTCTGGGCGACTTTAACCTCCCCAACCTTTGACTCATTCCTCTCTGCCTCCTTCTTTCCACTCCTCTCCCTTTGACCTCACCCTCTCACCTTCCCCCTACTCACAAGGCAGGCAATACGCTTGACCTCATCTTTACTAGATGCTGTTCTTCCACTAACCTCATTGCAACTCCCTCCAAGTCTCCGACCACTACCTTGTAGCTCTCATCCAACACTTCCCACACTGCCCCTACTCGGATGGTATCGCGCCGTCCCAACCTTCGCTCTCTCTCCCCCGCTACTCTCTCCTCTTCCATCCTATCTTCTTCCCTCTGCTCAAACTTTCTCCAACCTATCTCCTGATTCTGCCTCCTCAACCCTCCTCTCCTCCCTTACTGCATCCTTTGACTCCCTATGTCCCCTATCCTCCAGGCCGGCTCGGTCCTCCCCTCCCGCTCCGTGGCTCGACGACTCATTGCGAGCTCACAGAAGGGGGCCCGGGCAGGGATCAAATGGAGGAAAACTCGCCTCCCTGCGGACCTGGCATCCTTTCACTCCCTCTCTACATTTTCCTCCTCTGTCTCTGCTGCTAAAGCCACTTTCTACCATTCTAAGTTCCAAGCATCTGCCTCTAACCCTAGGAAGCTCTTTGCCACCTTCTCCTCCCTCCTGAATCCTCCCCCCCCTCCCTCCTCCCCTCTCTGCAGATGTGTCAACCATTTTGAAAAGAAGGTCGATGACATCCGATCCTCGTTTGCTGTCAAACGACACCGCTGGTTCTGCTCACACTGCCCTACCCTATGCTCTGACCTCTTTCTCCCCTCTCTCTCCAGATGAAATCTCGTGTCTTGTGACGGCCGGCGCCCAACAACCTGCCCGCTTGACCCTATCCCCTCCCTCTTCTCCAGACCATTTCCGGAGACCTTCTCCCTTACCTCACCTCGCTCATCAACTCATCCCTGACCGCTGGCTACGTCCCTCCCGTCTTCAAGAGAGCGAGAGTTGCACCCCTTCTGAAAAAACCTACACTGATCCCTCCGATGTCAACAACTACAGACCAGTATCCCCTCTCTTTTCTCTCCAAAACTCTTGAGCGTGCCGTCCTTGGCCAGCTCTACCGCTATCTCTCTCAGAATGACCTTCTTGATCCAAACCAGTCAGGTTTCAAGACTAGTCATTCAACTGAGACTGCTCTTCTCTGTATCACGGAGGCGCTCCGCACTGCTAAAGCTAACTCTCTCTCCTCTGCTCTCATCCTTCTAGACCTATCGGCTGCCTTCGATACTGTGAACCATCAGATCCTCCTCTCCACCCTCTCCGAGTTGGGCAAGGGCCCACGCTGATTGGGTCCTACCTGACAGGTCGCTCCTACCAGGTGGCATGGCGAGAATCTGTCTCACCATCACCACTGGTGTCCCCAGGGCTCTGTTCTAGGCCCTCTCTTATTCTCGCTATACACCAAGTCACTTGGCTCTGTCATAACCTCACATGGTCTCTCCTATCATTGCTATGCAGACGACACACAATTAATCTTCTCCTTTCCCCTTCTGATGACCAGGTGGCGAATCGCATCTCTGCATGTCTGGCAGACATATCAGTGTGGATGACGGATCACCACCTCAAGCTGAACCTCAGCAAGACGGAGCTCCTCTTCCTCCCGGGAAGGACTGCTCCATGATCTCGCCATCACTGACAACTCCATTGTGTCCTCCTCCCAGAGCGCTAAGAACCTTGGCGTGATCCTGGACAACACCCTGACGTTCTCAACTAACATCAAGGCGGTGTCCCGTTCCTGTAGGTTCATGCTCTACAACATCCGCAGAGTACGACCCTGCTCACACAGGAAGCGGCGCAGGTCCTAATCCAGGCACTTGTCATACCGTCTTGATTACTGCAACTCGCTGTTGGCTGGGCTCCCTGCCTGTGCCATTAAACCCCTACAACTCATCCAGAACGCCGCAGCCCAATCTGGTGTTCAACCTTCCCAAGGTCAACCCCCCGCTCCTCCGCTCTCTCCACTGGCTTCCAGTTGAAGCTCTTATCCGCTACAAGACCATGGTGCTCCACGGAGCTGTGAGGGGAACGGCACCTCAGTACCTCCAGGCTCTGATCAGGCCCTACACCCAAACAAGGGCACTGCGTTCATCCACCTCTGGCCTGCTCGCCTCCCTACCACTGAGGAAGTACAGTTCCCGCTCAGCCCAGTCAAAACTGTTCGCTGCTCTGGCCCCCCAATGGTGGAACAAACTCCCTCACGACGCCAGGACAGCGGAGTCAATCACCACCTTCCGGAGACACCTGAAACCCCACCTCTTCAAGGAATACCTAGGATAGGGTAAGTAAGGGTAGGTAATCCTTTTCCCCCCCCCCCCCCCAACAAGATTTAGATGCAAGTGGCTGTTCCACTGGTTGTCATAAGGTGTATGCACCAATTTGTTTTCAGCTCTGGATAAGACTGGTAAATGACTTAAATGTAAATGTAAATGTAAATGTGTTGACATACCTGTGGATTACGGTCTGATATACCATGGCTGTCAGCCAATCAGCATTCAGGGCTCAAACCAACCAGTTTATAACATCTGCTAAACTGTGCATGCAACCAATAAACTTTGATTTTATTTGAAATATGTGCTGATGCCAGGCTATTAAAAGGGACAAGTGGCTATTTGAGACTTAATTGAAGTATTACAGTTTATGCTTGTATGGCTTGGTTGTCATAGTCCTTAGGTTTTCAAAAATGCAATGTCCTCAAAATGCCACGTGATTTTACAGTGTGAGACATGGTACAGCTAATGTTTCTATGTGTATGATGCCATTCCATTTGTGCCGCTCCAGCCATTATTATGAGCCGTCCTCCCCCCAGCAGCCTCCACTGGTGAAGTTAAGGGTAGTTATTATGAGCCGTCCTCCTCTCAGCAGCCTCCACTGGTGTAGTTAAGTGTAGTTATTATGAGCCGTCCTCCTCTCAGTAGCCTCCACTGGTGTAGTTAAGTGTAGTTATTATGAGCCGTCCTCCTCTCAGCAGCCTCCACTGGTGTAGTTAAGGGTAGTTATTATGAGCCGTCCTCCCTCAGCAGCCTCAGCAGTCCCTCCACTCCACTGGTGTAGTTAAGGTAGTTATTATGAGCCGTCCTCCTCTCAGCAGCCTCCACTGGTGTAGTTAAGGGTAGTTATTATGAGCCGTCCTCCTCTCAGCAGCCTCCACTGGTGTAGTTAAGGGTAGTTATTATGAGCCGTCCTCCTCTCAGCAGCCTCCACTGGTGTAGTTAAGGGTAGTTATTATGAGACATCCTCCTCTCAGCAGCCTCCACTGGTGTAGTTAAGGGTAGTTATTATGAGCCGTCCTCCTCTCAGCAGCCTCCACTGGTGTAGTTAAGGGTAGTTATTATGAGCCATCCTCCTCTCAGCAGCCTCCACTGGTGTAGTTAAGGGTAGTTATTATGAGCCGTCCTCCCTCAGCAGCCTCCACTGGTGTAGTTAAGGGTAGTTATTATGAGCCGTCCTCCTCTCAGCAGCCTCCACTGGTGTAGTTAAGGGTAGTTATTATGAGCCGTCCTCCTCTCAGCAGCCTCCACTGGTGTAGTTAAGGGTAGTTATTATGAGCCGTCCTCCTCTCAGCAGCCTCCACTGGTGTAGTTAAGGGTAGTTATTATGAGCCGTCCTCCTCTCAGCAGCCTCCACTGGTGTAGTTAAGGGTAGTTATTATGAGCCGTCCTCCTCTCAGCAGCCTCCACTGGTGTAGTTAAGGGTAGTTATTATGAGCCGTCCTCCTCTCAGCAGCCTCCACTGGTGTAGTTAAGGGTAGTTATTATGAGCCGTCCTCCTCTCAGCAGCCTCCACTGGTGTAGTTAAGGGTAGTTATTATGAGCCGTCCTCCTCTCAGCAGCCTCCACTGGTGTAGTTAAGGGTAGTTATTATGAGCCGTCCTCCTCAGCAGCCTCAGCAGCCTCCACTGGTGTAGTTAAGGGTAGTTATTATGAGCCGTCCTCCTCTCAGCAGCCTCCACTGGTGTAGTTAAGTGTAGTTATTATGAGCCGTCCTCCCTCAGCAGCCTCCACTGGTGTAGTTAAGGGTAGTTATTATGAGTCTCAGCAGCCTCCACTGGTGTAGGGTAGTTATTATGAGCCGTCCTCCCTCAGCAGCCTCCACAGCAGCCTCCACTGGTGTAGTTAAGGGTAGTTATTATGAGCCGTCCTCCTCTCAGCAGCCTCCACTGGTGTAGTTAAGTGTAGTTATTATGAGCCGTCCTCCTCTCAGCAGCCTCCACTGGCACTCATTTACTGTAAGTGGCTCTGGATAAGAGCGTCTGCTAAATGACTAACAGTGCCTTCAGAAAGTATTCTCACCCCTTGACTTTTCCAGATTTTGTTGTCTGACAGCCTTAATATAAAATTGATTACATTTAGATTTGTCACTGTGTCACTGGTCTACACATAATACCTCATATTGTCAAAATGGAATTTAGTTTTCATAATTAAAAAAAAATGTATAAAAAATGAAAAGCTTAAATGTCTTGAGTCAAAAAGTATTCAACACCTTGTTATGACAAGCCTAAATAAGTTCAGGAGTAAACATTTGCTGAACAAATCACATAATAAGTTGCATGGTCTCACACTTAACATGATTTGTGAATGACTACCCCATTTTCAAATGCCTCACAAAGAAGGGCACTGATTGGTAGATTGGTAAAAATAATAAAGCAGACACTGAATATCCTTTGCGCATGGTAAAGCTGATATTTTGGCTTTGGATGGTGAAGATACAGACGTCCTTCCAAACTGAGTTACCAGAGAGAAATAAAACCACTCAGGGATTTCACCATGAGGCTAACGGTGATTTTACAGTTACAGAGTTTAATGGCTGTGATAGGAGAAAACTGAGGATGGATCAACAACATTGTAGTTACTCCAAAATACAAAAGATTATGTTTTCAAAGTAATACTGCAATATATGTGTCAAAATAATTTTATTTTTGTCCTGAATACAAAATGTTATTTGGGGCAAATCCAACATAACACATCACTGGGTACCACTTTCCATATTTTCAAGCATGGTGGTGACTGCATCATGTTATGGGTGTGTGTACTTGTCGTCAGCAAGGACTGATGAGTTTTTCAGGATAAGAATAAACTAAATGTAGCTAAGCACAGGCAAAATCCTAGAGGAAACCCTGGTTCAATCTGCTTTCCAACAGACACAGACAAATTCACCTTCCAGCAGGACAATAAACCTAAAACACAAGGCCAAATCTACACTACCAAGACATGGCCAAATCTACACTACCAAGACAACATGGGATGTTCCTGAGTGGCCTACTTACAGTTTTGACTTAAAATCTGCATGAAAATCTACGGTAAGACTTGAAAATGTCTGTCTATCAACAACCAACTTGACAGCGTGTAACGGATTTCCTCCTCTTCGTCTGAAGAGGTGTAGCAAGGATCGGACCAATATAACAACGTGAAATGGAAACGAAACAGTCCCGTGTGGCACAAACACTGACACAGGAAACAATCACCCACAAGATACCCAAAGAATATGGCTGCCTAAATATGGTTCACAATCAGAGACAACGATAAACGCCTACCTCTAATTGAGAACCAATCTAGGCAACCATAGACCTACATAAACACCTAGATGGAAACAACCCCATAAATCTACAAGAAACCCTAGACAGTAAAAACACCCTAGATGAGACAAAAAGTACACATATCACCCATGTCACACCCTGACCTAACCAAAATAATAAAGAAAACATAGAATACTAAGGTCAGGGCGTGACACAGCGCTTGAAGAATTTAGAGAATAATGGGCAAATATTGCACAATCCAGGTGCGCAAAGATCTTAGAGACTTACCCCAAAAGACTCACTGACTTACTTGAATTGCTGCCAAAGGTGCGTATTGACTCGGGGGGTTAACACCGATCTAATCAAGATATATTAGTTAACAAAAAAAATCTTGTAGATGTTTTTTACAATTAAATCCATTTTATCCCCATTTTGTAACATAACAAAATGTGGAAAAATTCAAGGGGTGTGAATACTTTTCTTTGTTTGTTCTTGAACAACGTACAGTGCGGTCCAACACTTACAAAGGACTTATATAAATGTATTCCATTGTTCTCACCTCGTTGATTACTCTTGTCATGTTTTTGTAATGATAATAATACTACATAGGATTTTAATAGCGTTTTTTTCCCAAAGACACTTTCTTGTGGTAGAAAATATGCTCTCATATTACATCAAAACAGCCCAAAAAACACAGAGTATCTAATGTTGGTGTAATGTGAAAAGTGTTAGAAATGTAAACCATTTTTCTTACCTCTTTGGCTTTCCTGTGTCTGTCCTTGGTGTCCCTTTCTCGGTCTCTGTCTCTGTCCTTGTCTTTGCCCTCATCCCCATGGTGCGAAGAATACGACACCGTTCTCCAGTCCCGTGGTGAGTTGGTGATGCTCGCCACCTTTGACTCCGTGGCGCTGTTCTCCTCATTGAGTGAACGTGACGACCTCCGTGTGAACATACTTTTCTTAATTGCCTTGACCCTCAGACTCTCACTGTCTGAGCAGCCCCACTCCACTGATCCGTTATCCACCTTGATGTTGTGGCCTGTTGTGTGGCACTGAAAGACATGGGGCGATAGGTTGGGGTCGGGGTGAAGGTGATCTGGGGTGGAAGTGGTGGCTAAAGCGTTTTCACCCGGTCTCCCGTTGGTTTCGGGTTCCTGGATCTTCTCGTCGAGTTTGGTGAGCTTGGAGAGCACCTGCGAGATCTCCCCTCGGACTCCGGACAGAGACTCCAGCTTCTTCTCGATCTCACCTATCCTCATAACAAGCTTGCACACGCTCGATTTGAGCTCGTCGTCCGTGTTCTCTAGGGAGTGAAAGAGGCAGTCCAGCTTGGACTTGGCCAATTTGACCGTGTTGCATTCGGGTGAGCTGTCGCCGTCAGACTTCATGGTCACCTGAGAGAGAGATCCGATGCTGTTGTAGCACGACGATTGGATGACGCCCAGCGAGTCGCACACGCTCATGTCGTCAGGAAGCGGAAGATGTCACTGATGTCATCGCTGATGATCTCAGAGTCCTCTTCCGAGTGTTTGCACGAGTGCCCTCTCTCTCGACGTATTTTGCGTGAGCGGCGGCATAGTCTTTTAGCTTCCTCTGTTCGGCCTGCTCCGTTTGTGTCCCTATGCTGGACGAGCTGTCTATGTTACCTCCTTGAAAAGACGTACTGTTGATGCCTTTCTCTTTAAATCTTTTCCCAACCTCTCTTTTGTCGACACCCACCCCGGGACCGCACGCCATTGAAGACATATCCTTTGTTTTCAACCCGTTGGTTTTCTTTGCGAACCCTGAAGGGGAGGCCACCACTTTCTCTTTGGCACACTGAAAGTGCTGCTCATTCTCTTTATTGACTACATTGTGGCGATGGTTGTCTTTCAGCGGTTTCCCATTCAGAAATGACCTCTCAAAATCCGGTGGCCCTTCTTCAGCATTCAGACTCAGGCTTTTCACGGGCCAAATTGGCTGCTTCCCCGGCCTAGCCGTACTCCTCCGTGTGTTCACGCACTCTGTCACTGTCGTTGGCCCGAAATACGTAGACGCTTGAAGGTCGTCCAGACTCGTGCTTCGCTCGCCGTTTCTCCTGAATGGGCGAGTTCATAGTAGGCTCAAAGTAGGGGTTACTGTAGGGCAGCTCGAAGCTGTGGTTGAAGAATGTGGCAGGTTTGTGGAGCTCTCTCCGGTGGTAGCCTCCAGTTGCCCTGATGTTTGGTTTGCACTCTGAGGTGATGACCTATAACGACAATGGGGTAACACTTCATTAAGTTGCTCTTAAACATTATGGTAATATTGTATTGTTTGGCTCTAAGTCACGCTGATAAGAGTATCTGTTAACTGACTAAAACCTAAAGGTAATAGTTTCATAGAAATATGGTAATTGTTTTGAGCAATTTTTGTCATTTCACAAGTGATTTTGTTTTGTTGTTGTTACAGACTCATTCACTTTTACAACAACAACATGTTAATACACTGTTGTGTTAACACATCAGTCAAAACACCCTGCATTATCAAATCAAACAAAGAAAGAGTCCAACTAAGCATAAAGGTGCTGGATGTAACATTAGGCTCAGACCAAGCCTTTCTAGAAAGAAATACGTTTTATAGATTGGTTATTCTCACTGAGAGCTATGTCCATTGAGACATTTCCATTCTAAGTGACATAGGCTATACAGATGTAGGATCTTCATTTGATCACTCTTTGTTGATGAGACTTTTCCTGTGCCAGAGGAAATGCAGATGACCTTCATGATTGACATGAGTTCATTAAAAACCTGCACTAACGGTTATATTAACAGTATTCCACTTTTCATGTAGCCTCATTTTGACCAATCAAGCAACATTATGGACTAAACGTTGAAATCCTGTTGTTGCGGGATAATTTTTCTGCAACAATGCAGGTCTAATTAAGATCCTACATCTGTAGATCTATGGACCAGTTTCAGGAAGTGGAGAGGTACTGTTTTATCACTTTTGTTTTGTCCTTTAGGTTTCTTGTGCTTTTCTTTGACATTTAGATGGTAAGATTAGCAAACAACGGCACAAATACTTACAGCTAGCACCGTTTAGTAGGAACAAAACAACTCAGAACATGGCACAATAAAGAATGTAGCTGACCACATATCGCAATGAAAATTAGATAGTGATAATTGATAACAGATGGTTAACAGTGGAGGAGGCTGCAATGGAAATCAGTCTGACTGTATCTTCAATGTTTGTTTTTTCATGTATTATTGTTTCAGTGTAGTAATGGAACAACATTAAATCTCAAACTTGTTGGGGGTACTTCCAAACAAATATGTCAGGATAATTATTGTTGCATAATGAATGATATGTAAATGCTTAATAAAATAAAAAATAATATATTAAAGACCAGAGACACAGACCTGTGGGGAGAACGCTAGCAGGTTGTGAAAATCCTCCTTGAAGATGTTTCTCTTCTGGACACAGGAGTGGACAGAGAAGGGCTCCGTGTGGTTGATGTGTTGCAGGGACTCCTGGTCTGTGGTGGACTCACTGTCAATGTCTATGGGAAAGTAGGTGCTCTGCATCTCACAGGGCGGCGATGGAGGACTGCAGCTTGAGTACTGGGGCAGGTGCTGCAGCTTGTCTAGCGACGCTGCTCGACATTTTAGATCCTTGTTTACACCCAATAGGAAGTTAGGGTCCGAGGTCGGGATAAACTGTGGGCTGCAGTTGGATTTCGAGCTGGCGGAGTGGGAATGGGGGTGGGCGGGGGTGGGAGGAGTTGTTTTGGGACATGGGGCGATGGTGGGGGTGGTGACCCACCCTGGAGGGTTGATCCATGAGGTCATAACCTCCGCCCCTCTCATAGTCCTGATACTTATAAACATCAGTGTCGGACCTACATGACTCAAACGACTGGTTCTTGTGGAACTTGGGCCTCGGTGGTGCCATTGGGAACTTATCTTTGGCGATCCCCCCGTTCATTTGGATTAGGTTAAACATAGTGACGATATCCGCTGCCACCATGAGTTTCTTAGACTGCTGGTCCTCAACAGTACATCTCATCTTGTCTTTGAAGAGAGTGGCAGGGAAGGCTGGGTCCAGGCAGGCTGTGTAGAACAGAAGGCTCCGTAGCTTGGCCAAGTGGACCAAGTCAAAGCGGGCACACAGGGACTTACAGAGGTCCTGGTAGGACACACTACTGTGTTTAGTGTCTAGTTCCTCCAGGATCCGGACTAGGAACAGGGAGTACTCTGGTAGAGGATCCATGGCATGTGGTGTGGGATGGAGCTAGACGTTGATATCCTCGTTAATCGCCTATTCTTTAAGTATACTGTACAGGGGATGCCATTGAGATGGAACGTCTCAAATACAAGGGAGACCTGTCCCCCTTATGAGAGAGATAGGAGGATGACCCTGAGAGAGAGAGAGAGAGAGAGAGAGAGAGAGAGAGAGAGAGAGAGAGAGAGAGAGAGAGAGAGAGAGAGAGAGAGAGAGAGAGAGAGAGAGAGAGAGAGAAACACAGAGAGAGAGAGAGAGAGAGAGAGAGAGAGAGAGAGAGAGAGAGAGAGAGAGAGAGAGAGAGAGAGAGAGAAAACACAGCAGAGAGAGAGAGCAAGATATTGACTATTGGACAATCACATACCACAATCAAAACATAGCCAAACATTGCAAGTAATAATAATCATGAATATAAGGTGTTACATCCCATGTTATTATCCCAAAGCAATAGTTATCCCTGTGCATGTGACTAATAAACTAATCTAATGATCACGTCTATTTGTGTTATTGTGAATAAGACAGAAATTAAATGTGGTAATGGTTTGGAGAAGGCTTCACTCTTTAGATAGGGATCAGTAAAGATTGGTTTTCATATTAAGTTAATTCCAAAATATATACTATCAGGCAGCTGCTATTAAATGTATATACTTTTCAGGAATATTGAGTAGGCTACGTTTTTGTCATTGTATACCCACTAGATTCAGTTCAAGAACTCTAAACAGTGTCGTTCCTCAAACAGAAATGGATATACACACCGTCATAATTTGCATAACCTCAGATTCACCGCTGAGTACTTCGAAACAGAGAATAAAATCCACATTCTAGTTCTTCACTGACGCGCGCGATCATACGGTACATAACCAACAAAGGGACAAATAGACTCACCTAACGCACGATTCCATTTGCTCTCATCCGAGTGAGCATTCAAAAGGTATAGATTCCTCAAAGTCATCAAAACAAGGCGGCAGCAATGCGAAGTTGACGCACAACATTCATTCTTCAATTGAACCATACACCATAATATACATTCCAGTCGGACAACGTAGTAAATAACCAGCCAAAAGATCCGATTCGATCCCCAGTCACTCCCGTTCGGATAATCCTTCATTTATCATATTTTGTATTGTATTCCAATAGGTGGACTATGTCTTCACTCCGGGACCGGATTTGCGGTAGCTGTTGGAACCGAGCTGTCGGCGTTCTCACGCGCGCGCGTGTGGCGCTAAAAAGGCACCCAGTCGGCTTTGTTTCCACCTAGAATGACGTAATTACACCTTAGCACCAACTGCAAGTCAAGCACAGCGATGGAGACTATATATTCATATTGATTATTATCCTGTACATTATTCACCATATGGCGTGTTACAGGCAGTACAACATACAACATAGCTCATTCCTAATGTGTCAGAGTTATGTGCATACATTCCATTTAAAACATCGTACGTTCGTTTTTCTCTCTGTTAAATGCGAGGGGAAACATTTGAATGTATATGAATCATACAAACACAAAGTAGTGTATCTGGTTAACTGTGCACTGGTGTGACGTTATATATGCGCGCCTGCTGCAGTGGGGTGTATTCATGGGATGCTAAGGAAAGCCGCGATTTCCCAAATATTTAACCAATAAAAATGATAAAATAATTGATTTCCTCTCTGTCTTTTCATAATTTTCGGTCAATTCGCATGTGCCTGAATCTCACTGGAGAAATCACCAGAGCTGACACAGCACCGTTCTGTCTCAGTATATGTAGCCTGAGGGAAACAGCGCTGCTCTGTCTCAGTATATGTAGCCCGGAGGGACACAGCGCTGCTCTGTCTCAGTATATGTAGCCTGAGGGACACAGCGCCGCTCTGTCTCAGTATATGTAGCCCGGAGGGACACAGCGCCGCTCTGTCTCAGTATATGTAGCAGGAGGGACACAGCGCTGCTCTGTCTCAGTATATGTAGCCCGAGGGACACAGCGCCGCTCTGTCTCAGTATATGTAGCAGGAGGGACACAGCGCTGCTCTGTCTCAGTATATGTAGCCCGAGGGACACAGCGCCGCTCTGTCTCAGTATATGTAGCCTGAGGGACACAGCGCCGCTCTGTCTCAGTATATGTAGCCTGAGGGACACAGCGCCGCTCTGTCTCAGTATATGTAGCCCGGAGGGACACAGCGCCGCTCTGTCTCAGTATATGTAGCCCGAGGGACACAGCGCCGCTCTGTCTCAGTATATGTAGCCCGAGGGACACAGCGCCGCTCTGTCTCAGTATATGTAGCCCGAGGGACACAGCGCCGCTCTGTCTCAGTATATGTAGCCCGAGGGACACGGCGCCGCTCTGTCTCAGTATATGTAGCCCGAGGGACACAGAGCCGCTCTGTCTCAGTATATGTAGCCCGAGGGACACGGCGCCGCTCTGTCTCAGTATATGTAGCCCGAGGGACACAGCGCCGCTCTGTCTCAGTATATGTAGCACGAGGGACACAGAGCCGCTCTGTCTCAGTATATGTAGCCCGAGGGACACGGCGCCGCTCTGTCTCAGTATATGTAGCCCGAGGGACACGGCGCCGCTCTGTCTCAGTATATGTAGCCCGGGGGACACAGCGCCGCTCTGTCTCAGTATATGTAGCCCGGGGGACACAGCGCCGCTCTGTCTCAGTATATGTAGCCCGGGGGACACAGCGCCGCTCTGTCTCAGTATATGTAGCCCGGGGGACACAGCGCCGCTCTCTCTCAGTATATGTAGCCCGGGGGACACAGCGCCGCTCTCTCTCAGTATATGTAGCCCTGGGGACACAGCGCCGCTCTCTCTCAGTATATGTAGCCCGAGGGACACAGCGCCGCTCTGTCTCAGTATATGTAGCCCGAGGGACACAGCGCTGCTCTGTCTCAGTATATGTAGCCCGGGTATCTGATGCTGTATGGACCAAAATAGTATAACATGTTCCGCCGTAGCATTTGATTGGTTGATGCCAGCAAGCATTTGGCCAGTGGTGGAAAAAGTACTCAATTGTCATACTTGAGTAAAAGTAAAGATACCTTAATAGAAAATGACTCAAGTAAAAGTGAAAGTCAACCAGTAAAATACTACTTGAGTAAAAGTCTGAACGTATTTTAAGTATCAAAAATAAATTAAATTGATCAAATATACTTAAGTATAAAAAGTAAAAGTAAAAATAATTTCAATTTCCTTATATTAAGCAAACCAGACGGCTCAATAATTTGTTTAATTAACAGATAGCCAGCGGCACACAGACATAATTTACAAACAAAGCATTTGAGTTTAGTGAGTCCACCAGATCAGAGGCAGTAGGGATGACCAGGGATGTTCTCTTGTATGAATTTGGCCATTTTCCTGCCAAAATGTACTTTTGGATGTCAGGGAAAATCTATGGAGTAAAAAAATACATTATTTTCTTTAGAAATGTAGTGAAATAAAAGTAAAAGTACAGATACCACCAAAAACTACTTAAGTAGCACTTTAAAGTTTTTACTTAAGTACTTTACACCACTGCATTTGGCTTCCCTTGATACATCTTTTATATATAAAATATCTCAGCTGTGGGTTGTCCTGGTTCAGCAAAATGCCCCCAAGGGAGGCTGGTTTGAATTTGGCTTCAGACCAATCAAATAACTTTCAAAGCAAAACTTCCTTTTCAGAAAAATGTGCCTGTTTCTGGTCTGCTTGTGTTGATGTCCTGCTGTAACTAAAGTGAACCTTTTCCTAAACCATGGAGAGAGATGGGGATTTGGACTTGTGGTTTTGACTTAATTCTCTGTACAGGCCAATGAATATGATGGTGATTCTGATCTAAACATAAATGTATATGTTTTGCCACTGGCCTGAAATGAATAAAGTTCAATATGTAGCCTAGTTGTAGCCTGGTAGATTCACGTTAGCTAGCTAGCTGGCTACCTTAGCTGGTTCATTGTTGCCCAGCGCTAACTAGCTTGCCATTTCACATCGGCTACACTAGGAAGTTAGGCTAACTAACTAAAATGCTTGCAAGCCTATGACAACAAAAACTAAAAGTGTAATGTATGACAGAGCCATAGACCCTTTTACCAACAAGAACGAGAGGAGGATGGCATTTGCGTTCAACTAGTCTAGGGTGAGTCAACATGATGTTTCACACACACACACACACACACACACACACACACACACACACACACACACACACACACACACACACACACACACACACACACACACACACACACACACACACACACACACACACACACACACACACACACACACACACACAAATCAGTCGCATGGACAGCCACATGATATTTATCAACATTGATTGGACTACATTTTTTGGTATCTTTATGTTTGTTTTCAGTGATCTAAATTCAGCATATGATATAGCCTTGTTGATTTGATGACACTTAGCTTCCTCAGTGTATTTACCCAGGCACCTCTACTGATCTGCTGTAAGGTGGAGTAGGAAGAGTGCCTGGGTAAAATCACTGAGGAAGCTAAACCAGTAAAAAAAAGCCATATTACTACCTATGTCGCGTTGTTCGCTCTACAACTGTAAATTCATACACCATAGTGATATACAATAAGGCCGTGACAACAAAAAGACAACAGTCACAGTGGTGGAATAAATTAAACTACACATTGTTTCATCACAAAACCAGAAAGCAGCATCTGTCCAGTGAAGTCCACAAAGCAAATATTGCATGTAACAAACAGTTATATAACCTGCAGCATAGTCAAGCAAGTTAATGTTAGAATGCTAGAATGCTAGAAAACATCTGCTCTGGGACTGCTGTTAGGTGAGGGACTGCAGTTAGGTGAGGGACTGCTGTTAGGTGAGGGACTGCAGTTAGGTGAGGGACTGCAGTTAGGCGAGTGACTGCTGTTAGGTGAGGGACTGCAGTTAGGCGAGTGACTGCAGTTAGGTGAGGGACTGCAGTTAGGTGAGGGACTGCTGTTAGGTGAGGGACTGCAGTTAGGTGAGGGACTGCAGTTAGGTGAGGGACTGCAGTTAGGTGAGGGACTGCTGTTAGGTGAGGGACTGCTGTTAGGTAAGGAACTGCAGTTAGGTGAGGAATTGCTGTTAGATGAGGGACTGCTGTTAGGCGAGGGACTGCAGTTAGGTGAGGGACTGCAGTTAGATGAGGGACTGCTGTTAGGTGAGGGACTGCAGTTAGGTGAGGGACTGCAGTTAGGTGAGGGACTGCAGTTAGGTGAGGGACTGCAGTTAGGTGAGGGACTGCTGTTAGATGAGGGACTGCAGTTAGGCGAGGGACTGCAGTTAGGTGAGGGACTGCAGTTAGGTGAGGGACTGCAGTTAGGTGAGGGACTGCAGTTAGGCAAGGGACTGCTGTTAGATGAGGGACTGCTGTTAGGCGAGGGACTGCAGTTAGGTGAGGGACTGCTGTTAGGTGAGGGACTGCTGTTAGGTGAGGGACTGCAGTTAGGCGAGGGACTGCAGTTAGGCGAGGGACTGCTGTTAGATGAGGGACTGCTGTTCGGCGAGGGACTGCTGTTCGGCGAGGGACTGCTGTTCGGCGAGGGACTGCTGTTAGATTTTTTTTATATATATTTTTTTTTACCTTTATTTAACTAGGCAAGTCAGTTAAGAACAAATTCTTATTTTCAATGACGGCCTAGGAACAGTTGGTTAACTGCCTGTTCAGGGGCAGCTTGTCAGCTCGGGGATTTGAACTTGCAACCTTCCGGTTACAAGTCCAACACTTTAACCACTAGGCTACCCTGCCGCCCCTATGATGAGGGACTGCTGTTAGGCGAGGGACTGCAGTTAGGCGAGGGACAGCTGTTAGGCGAGGGACTGCTGTTAGGCGAGGGACAGTGCTGGGACTGCTGTAAGAGCATTCCACCAGACACCTGTGAATTTGCAACTAACCAGAGTCATAGCGAGCAGCATACCACCCTGCATACCACCCTGCATACTACTGCTGGCTTGCTTCTGAAGCTAGGCAGGGTTGGTCCTGGTCAGTCCCTGGATGGGAGACCAGGTTGTGTTGGAGGGCCAGTAGGATGCATTCTTTCCTCTGGTCTAAAAAAATATCCCAATACCCCAGGGCAGGCTGCTGTCTTTCGGATGGGACATTAAACGAGTGTCCTGACTCTCTGAGGTCGTTAAAGATCCCCATGGCATTTATTGTAAGACTGTTGTATACCCTATAGTCTGTCTAGTAGTTGTATACCCTATCCACAGTCTGTCTAGTAGTTGTATACCCTATCCACAGTCTGTCTAGTAGTTATATACCCTATCCACAGTCTGTCTAGTAGTTGTATACCCTATCCACAGTCTGTCTAGTAGTTGTATACCCTATCCACAGTCTGTCTAGTAGTTGTATACCCTATCCACAGTCTGTCTAGTAGTTGTATACCCTATCCACAGTCTGTCTAGTAGTTGTATACCCTATCCACAGTCTGTCTAGTAGTTGTATACCCTATCCACAGTCTGTCTAGTAGCTGTATACCCTATCCACAGTCTGTCTAGTAGTTGTATACCCTATCCACAGTCTGTCTAGTAGTTGTATACCCTATCCACAGTCTGTCTAGTAGTTGTATACCCTATCCACAGTCTGTCTAGTAGCTGTATACCCTATCCACAGTCTGTCTAGTAGTTGTAGTTGTATACCCTATCCACAGTCTGTCTAGTAGTTGTGTACCATATCCACAGTCTGTCTAGTAGTTGTATACCCTATCTACAGTCTGTCTAGTAGCTGTATACCCTATCCACAGTCTGTCTAGTACAGTCTGTCTAGTAGTTGTATACCCTATCCACAGTCTGTCTAGTAGTCTAGTGTTGTATATACCCTATCCACAGTCTGTCTAGTAGTTGTATACCCTATCCACAGTCTGTCTAGTAGTTGTATACCCTATCTACAGTCTGTCTAGTAGTTGTATACCCTATCCACAGTCTGTCTAGTAGTTGTATATACCCTATCCACAGTCTGTCTAGTAGTTGTATACCCTATCACAGTCTGTCTAGTATTTGTATACCCTATCCACAGTCTGTCTAGTAGTTGTATACCCTAACACAGAGTAGTATACCCTATCAGTCTGTCTAGTAGTTGTATACCCTATCCACAGTCTGTCTAGTAGTTGTATACCCTATCCACAGTCTGTCTAGTAGTTGTATACCCTATCCACAGTCTGTCTAGTAGTTGTATACCCTATCCACAGTCTGTCTAGTATTTGTATACCCTATCCACAGTCTGTCTAGTAGTTGTTACCCTATCCACAGTCTGTCTAGTAGTTTATACCCTATCTACAGTCTGTCTAGTAGTTGTTGTATACCCTATCCACAGTCTGTCTAGTAGCTGTATACCCTATCCACAGTCTGTCTAGTAGCTGTATACCCTATCCACAGTCTGTCTAGTAGTAGTCTAGTGTGTACCCTATCCACAGTCTGTCTAGTAGTTGTATACCCTATCCACAGTCTGTCTAGTAGCTGTATACCCTATCTACAGTCTGTCTAGTAGTTGTATACCCTATCCACAGTCTGTCTAGTCCACAGTCTGTCTTAGTTTACCCTATCCACAGTCTGTCTAGTAGCTGTATACCCTATCCACAGTCTGTCTAGTAGTTGTATACCCTATCCACAGTCTGTCTAGTAGTAGTTACCCTATCACAGTCTGTCTATCAATCCACAGTCTGTCTAGTAGTTGTATACCCTGACCACAGTCTGTCTAGTAGTTGTATACCCTATCCACAGTCTGTCTAGTAGTTGTATACCCTATCCACAGTCTGTCTAGTAGTTGTATACCCTATCCACAGTCTGTCTAGTAGTTGATAGTAGCTGTATACCTATCATACAGTCTGTCTAGTAGCTGTATATTCATCTGTGAACTCCTATCCACAGTCTGTCTAGTTCAGCTGTATACCCTATCCACAGTCTGTCTAGTAGTTATAACACACTGTCCTATTATACAGTCTGTCTAGTAGTTGTATACCCTATCCACAGTCTGTCTAGTAGCTGTATACCCTATCCACAGTCTGTCTAGTAGTTGTATACCCTATCCACAGTCTGTCTAGTAGCTGTATACCCTATCCACAGTCTGTCTAGTAGCTGTATACCCTATCCACAGTCTGTCTAGTAGTTGTATACCATATCCACAGTCTGTCTAGTAGCTGTATACCCTATCCACAGTCTGTCTAGTTGTATACCCTATCCACAGTCTGTCTAGTTGTAGTCTGTAGTGTGTACCCTATCCACAGTCTGTCTAGTAGTTGTGTACCATATCCACAGTCTGTCTAGTAGTTGTATACCCTATCCACAGTCTGTCTAGTAGCTGTATACCCTATCCACAGTCTGTCTAGTAGTTGTGTACCCTATCCACAGTCTGTCTAGTAGTCTGTATACCCTATCCACAGTCTGTCTAGTAGCTGTATACCCTATCCACAGTCTGTCTAGTATTGTTATATACCTGTCTACCCTATCCACAGTCTGTCTAGTAGTTGTATACCCTATCCACAGTCTGTCTAGTAGTTATATACCTGTCTATCCACAGTCTGTCTAGTAGTTGTATACCCTATCTACAGTCTGTCTAGTAAACCTATACTGTCCTATCCACAGTCTGTCTAGTAGTTGTATACCCTATCCACAGTCTGTCTAGTAGTTGTATACCCTATCTAGTAGTTGTATACCCTATCCACAGTCTGTCTAGTAGTTGTATACCCTATCCACAGTCTGTCTAGTAGTTGTATACCTATCCACAGTCTGTCTAGTAGCTGTGGTTACCCTATCCACAGTCTGTCTAGTAGTTGTATACTGTCCTATCCACAGTCTGTCTAGTAGTTGTATACCCTATCCACAGTCTGTCTAGTAGTTATATACCCTATCTCACAGTCTGTCTAGTAGTTGTATACCCTATCCACAGTCTGTCTAGTAGCTGTATAATACCCTATCCACAGTCTGTCTAGTAGTTATATACCCTATCTATCTACAGTCTGTCTAGTAGTTTGTGACATAAATCATTTCTATCCACAGTCTGTCTAGTAGTTGTATACCCTATCCACAGTCTGTCTAGTAGCTGTATACCCTATCCACAGTCTGTCTAGTAGAAATGCTCTATATGGGTGGTAAATGTCTTCTGATGATATTGATGTTATGCCTTTGAAGTGTTGCCTACTACTGTTATCAAATCCTATCAAATCAATACTGTAAGCCAGAGCAACATTTTGAAGCATGGAGGACACATTATTTTACTCAGAATCATTCAACATTTAGAGAGAGTTCATTACTATTGACCAGACCATTCGTTTTCCTATAGTTTAGTGGTCAGCATCAGAACAATGCCAGTCAATGAGGTTGGATCCACACTGACCGGAGTGTGTCTCTGGGGGAAATCTCTCTCTGTTTTTCACAAAGTGCTTTTAACAACAACATGGACCTAAACTCCTGAAAGCTATAGCAAGGAGATGGAAAGGTTGAGATAGAAGAGTCCTCGCCTCATAGCCTCATTCCTTGATGAGCAAATTCATCTGTGAACTCATAATTAAAAGAGAACAATTACCTGATTTCAAATCCAATTTCAGGTGGTTTGTTCTGGGGTGGTTTGAAACACACTTCTAACTGATTATGAATCCGTCAGCTAAGCATCATGAATGATCTTTAATAATGAAGGTTCCCAAGGTATACAGTAGTTTAATCATATTAGCAGACAGACAGACTGCTTGGAACAGTGTGTGTGTGTGTGTATGTGTGTGTGTGTGTGTGTGTGTGTGTGTGTGTGTGTGTGTGTGTGTGTGTGTGTGTGTGTGTGTGTGTGTGTGTGTGTGTGTGTGTGTGTGTGTGTGTGTGTGTGTGTGTGTGTGTGTGTGTGTGTTGTGTTGGAGACTACTTGCCTCAGTAATTTCTCCCTCTTTTCACTGGTGCTGAATTTTTTTATCAGATTGTAGGGAAATTCAACTTTCATTTTGGTAAAGGTGCAATTTAAGTTTTATGTCTGATGAGATCCAATCAGATTAGCACCAGGGCAAATAAATAACCTACACAAGAAACCTGAATGTCCTATCCAGTCTTTAAACATGTTCACAGACATACACGGAGAGCTGTAATTTTGAACAAATGATTTGGAGATTCTGGTGATTACAGTTCTTTCTGAAGGTAATTGTTAGAAGAAAGGGACATGAATGACAGTTCATAGTTATAATTGTAAAACACCCTTCGTTCTGAGGAGAAAGAAAAAAGTGGTTGATCCATCCAACCGTTTTGCCTTTGCTAGCGATCCTACAATAGCTCAAGCGAGTATCGCTACACTGCCCCCTCTGAATGGGAAGGCACATCCGGCCGTGCGTTCTGATGGCTACACAGCCGCCATCTCACTTCTGACACCAATGTAGCAAACCGAGGTACAGGCCTGCATACCTGGTTTAGGTAATCCCTGTTACATGTAATCCGTTACTACCCAACCCTGAAGCTAACCCCACACTTCCCGTTTGTGACATAAATCATTTACATAATTGTGACACTGAAGTGATGAAAGCATACTTAATTAAGTCAATGTATAAATCCTAGAGCTTGAGGAAGCTTCACTTTGTAAAAGCCTTTGCATTCTGATGTGATTGCTTGTACCCAGAGAGCTCTGCATTAAAGTGGTTCGTCTTTTTGTTTTTCCTCTTCATCTTTCAGAAGGGACTGCCACCATTGGTAGCCTGAGTTTTTCTGCTGCAATATACTGTGGGTATGATCTTCTAAAGATGACCTTCCAAAGTTCTCCAACGAGCATCTTTCAGAGGTCGTCATAAAGACTGTTGTGTCTACTGTAGAAGGTAAGTCATGTGTGCCTTCTTTGTGTTCCATGTATAATCCATGTTACTATTGCCATGGTAATGTAACCTTTGTTTGGTTCTGTTTAGTTGTTTTTTACAGTTGCTTAAGACTCTTTCAATGACACTGTATTGTTCATGTGAAAGTGACCGTCTGCACCCACGTTACCTCACGTTAGTCCATCGTATCCGATGATGGCTTCCACTTCTGAGTTAACAATGAATTCTTTGGTGACTGTCCACAAACTGTAGTCCATATGCAGTCTGTGTTGGCAGGGACAAGCATGGTTGTATTGTAGGCGGGGCATATGCAGTCTGTGTTGGCAGGGACAAGCATGGTTGTATTGTAGGCGGGGCATATGCAGTCTGTGTTGGCAGGGACAAGCATGGTTGTATTGTAGGCGGGGCATATGCAGTCTGTGTTGGCAGGGACAAGCATGGTTGTATTGTAGGCGGGGCATATGCAGTCTGTGTTGGCAGGGACAAGCATGGTTGTATTGTAGGCGGGGCATATGCAGTCTGTGTTGGCAGGGACAAGCATGGTTGTATTGTAGGCGGGGCATATGCAGTCTGTGTTGGCAGGGACAAGCATGGTTGTATTGTAGGCGGGGCATATGCAGTCTGTGTTGGCAGGGACAAGCATGGTTGTGTGTCTCCTGAGCTGTTGTTGCTGTTTCTTTGTGCTCCTCCTCTCACCTCTGTACACCTCTCTGGCAGAGCTGTGGGACGTTTGGTTGCAGCATCCTCCAGGTCTGGGGTTTGATGTTGCACTTCTTCAGCCACGTTTTCAGCTTGTTCTTGTCGTGCTTCATCTGACTTCGGGACAAATGAACAAAAAATCTGTAACAACAAAATGTGGAAAAAAGTCAAGGGGTCTGAATACTTTCTGAAGGCACAGTACATACAGTCACTGTGGGGACGATGTTGTCGATGCACTTACTAATGAAGCCAGAGACAGATGTGGTAACTGCTCAATGTTATCGGATGAGTTGTGGAACATATTCCAGTCTGTGCTAGCGATACAGCATCCACTTCATTTGACCACTTCCGTATTGAGCGTGTCACTGGTACTTCCTCTTTGAGTTTTTGCTTGTAAGCAGGAAGCAGGAGGATAGAGTTATGGTCTGATTTTCCGAAGGGAGAGTGAGAGAGGGCCTTGTATGCGTTTGTGTGTGGAGACGTGGAGATGTGTGCAGACATGCACACACGTACACAGAGTCTCTCTGCTCCAAATGGATGTTTCTGCTCATTAGGCTCAGATAGAGAGAGCTTTTAGAAGTTCTATTGGATAAATCAATTATTCCACGACCCCCACGGCACTCTTATTCCATTATCACTGCTTGCATCGCTACAGCAAAGGCTCTAATGTTATACAGTAAGCTAAGCTCACTTGTCGCAGTGCCACAATCAACTGATTGTATTGAAGTGTAGTGTGAGGTGTGTTGCCCTCCCCTCCTCAGTCTCACACGCTTTATCCTTTCTATGTCCTCCATCACTATCTCCTGCTTCCTCTGTGCCTCTCCCAGTATTTCTCACACTCTGTCTCTACTCCTTTTAAGTCATTCAGCAGATGTTCTTATCCGGAGAGTCTTAAAGGAGCAATTTTGTTTAACTGCCTTGCTCAAAGGCAGTTTGGCATATTTTCACCTAGTCGGCTTGGGGATTCGAACCAGAGACCTTTCGGCTAATGGCCCAACTGCTCCTAGCCGCTTGGCTACATGCTGCCCAGATACTCAACTCCCTCTCCCCACTCTGTCTTTTGATCTAAACTCCCCACTCTCTCCCTACTCTACCCTCTCTTTCTCCCCCCTATCTATGTGCTTTAAATTCAAGTGACTTATCACAATGTGGTGGGTTTAAATAACACATCTCTGTGGGCAGAGCTCAAGGTTAAACAGCGCTCTACTGGGAAAGATGAAGAGTCTTTCTCTCAATAAGTCTGAGCAGAAGGATTCGGACATCAGCCATGAACATTTCACCTTAATGATAAAGAAGTGAGTCTTGAAAATGTCCTATTGCCATTTCTAGTGATCCTATTACCCAGTGTTCAGTTTTGTTCCACATTTCAACTTCTATTAATACCTCTCAAAACACTTTAAACAGTCAATAAGGTATTAGGTACAAATATGATAAAATAAGTATAATGCAGTTTTACTGGTTCAAAGACAATGGAAATGTTGGGACTAAAATATTGTGGCTAAATTCAAGTCTCTCGTTGGTCTGGAACTGCTATGGTTTACCAAAACATCACCCTTCCAAACGGAGCAACTAGGTATTGAACCACCAACACCCCAACAAACAGCATTAGAAGAAACGACAAGCTTCAGATGATGGACAAATCTAAAACGGAGTTGAAAATACATTTTAATCCTACACTCTTAGAAACCTGAAAGGGTTCTTTGGTGGTCCCCACAGGAGAACCTTTTGAAGAACCCTTTTTAGTTCCTGGTAGAACCCTTTCCCAAGAAGGTTCTACATGGAACCCAAAAGGGTTCTCCTTTTGGAACCCTTTTTTCTAAGAGTATATTAGAGGGGTGGAATTGAAAAAGCTCCATGCTCTATTCCACTGCCTCGCCATTTCCCACCCTCTCTATCTCACCCTATCTATCTCACCCTCTCTATTTCACCCTCTCTATCTCTCCCTTTCTATCTCACCCTCCCCACCTCTCCCTCTCTATCTCACCCTCTCTATCTCACCCTCTCTATCTCTCCCTTTCTATCTCACCCTATCTATCTCACCCTCTCTATTTCACCCTCTCTATCTCTCCCTTTCTATCTCACCCTCCCCACCTCTCCCTCTCTATCTCACCCTCTCTATCTCACCCTCTCTATCTCACCCTCTCTATCTCTCCCTTTCTATCTCACCCTCCCCACCTCTCCCTCTCTATCTCACCCTCTCTATCTCACCCTCTCTATCTCTCCTTTTCTATCTCACCCTCCCCCACCTCTCCCTCTCTATCTCACCCTCTCTATCTCTATCTCACCCTCTCTATCTCTCCCTTTCTATCTCACCCTCTCTATCTCACCCTCTTCTATCTCACCCTCTCTATCTCTCCCTTTCTATCTCTCCCTTTCTATCTCACCCTTCCACCTCTCCCTCTCTATCTCACCCTCTCTATCTCTCCTCTCTATCTCACCCTCTCTATCTCTCCCTTTCTATCTCACCCTCCCCACCTCTCCTTCTCTATCTCACCCTCTCTATCTCACCCTCTCTATCTCTCCCTTTCTATCTCACCCTCTCTATCTCACCCTCTCTATCTCACCCTTTCTATCTCACCCTCCCACCTCTCCCTCTCTATCTCACCCTCTCTATCTCTATCTCACCCTCTCTATCTCACCCTCTCTATCTCACCCTCCTCATCTCACCCTCTCTATCTCACCCTCTCTCTCACCCTCCTCATCTCACCCTCTCTATCTCACCCTCTCTATCTCACCCTCCTCATCTCACCCTCTCTATCTCACCCTCTCTATCTCACCCTCTCTCCCTCCTCATCTCTCCCTCTCTCCCTCCTCATCTCTCCCTCTCTCCCTCCTCATCTCTCCCTCTATCCCTTCCCATCTCTCCCTCTCTTTCTATCTCTATCTATCCCTCCCCATCTCTCCCTCTCTCCATCCTCATCTCTCTCTCTATCCCTCTATCCCTCCCCTCCCCATCTCTCCCTCTCTCCCTCCTCATCTCTCCCTCTCTCCCTCCTCATCTCTCCCTCTCTCCCTCCTCATCTCTCCCTCTCTCCCTCCTCATCTCTCCCTCTCTCCCTCCTCATCTCTCCCTCTATCCCTTCCCATCTCTCCCTCTCTTTCTATCTCTATCTATCCCTCCCCATCTCTCCCTCTCTCCATCCTCATCTCTCTCTCTATCCCTCTATCCCTCCCCATCTCTCCCTCTCCCTCTCTCCCTCCTCATCTCTGCCTCTATCCCTCCCCATCTCTCCCTCTCTTTCTCTCCCACTATCCATCCCCATCTCTGCCTCTATCCCTCCCCATCTCTCCCTCTCTTTCTCTCCCACTATCCCTCCTCATCTCTGCCTCTATCCCTCCCCATCTCTCCCTCTCTTTCTCTCCCACTATCCCTCCTCATCTCTGCCTCTATCCCTCCCCATCTCTCCCTCTCTTTCTCTCCCACTATCCCTCCTCATCTCTGCCTCTATCCCTCCCCATCTCTCCCTCCTCATCTCTGCCTCTATCCCTCCCCATCTCTCCCTCTCTTTCTCTCCCACTATCCCTCCTCATCTCTGCCTCTATCCCTCCCCATCTCTCCCTCCTCATCTCTGCCTCTATCCCTCCCCACTATCCCTCCTCATCTCTGCCTCTATCCCTCCCCATCTCTCCCTCTCTTTCTCTCCCACTATCCCTCCTCATCTCTGCCTCTATCCCTCCCCATCTCTCCCTCCCTCTCTTCTATCCCTCCCCATCTCTCCCCTCTTTCTCTCCCTCTATCCCTCCCCTCCCCATCTCTCCCTCTCTTCATCTCTGCCTCTATCCCTCCCCATCTCTCCCTCTCTTTCTCTCCTCTATCCCTCCCCATCTCTCCCCTCTTTCTCTCCCTCTATCCCTCCCCATCTCTCCCTCTCTTTCTCTCTCCCTCTATCCCTCCCCATCTCTCCCTCTCTTTCTCTCCCACTATCCCTCCTCATCTCTGCCTCTATCCCTCCCCATCTCTCCCTCCTCATCTCTGCCTCTATCCCTCCCCATCTCTCCCTCCTCATCTCTGCCTCTATCCCTCCCCATCTCTCCCTCTCTTTCTCTCCCTCTATCCCTCCCCATCTCTCCCTCTCTTTCTCTCCCTCTATCCCCTCCCCATCTCTCCCTCCCCATCTCTCTCTCTCTCTCTCCCTCTATCCCTCCCCATCTCTCCCTCTCTTTCTCTCTCCCTCTATCCCTCCTCATCTCTCCCTCTCTTTCTCTCTCCCTCTATCCCTCCCCATCTCTCCCTCTCTTTCTCTCCCACTATCCCTCCTCATCTCTGCCTCTATCCCTCCCCATCTCTCCCTCCTCATCTCTGCCTCTATCCCTCCCCATCTCTCCCTCCTTTCTCTCTATCCCTCCTCATCTCTGCCTCTATCCCTCCCCATCTCTCCCTCCTCATCTCTGCCTCTATCCCTCCCCATCTATCCCTCCTTTCTCTCCCTCTATCCCTCCCCATCTCTCCCTCTCTTTCTCTCCCTCTATCCCTCCCCATCTCTCCCTCTCTTTCTCTCTCCCTCTATCCCTCCCCATCTCTCCCTCTCTTTCTCTCTCCCTCTATCCCTCCCCATCTCTCCCTCTCTTTCTCTCTCCCTCTATCCCTCCCCATCTCTCCCTCCCCATCTCTCCCTCTATCCCTCCTCATCTCTCCCTCTCTTTCTCTCCCACTATCCCTCCCCATCTCTGCCTCTCTCCCTCTCGCTCTTTCTCTGTTCCACTGCAGGGTGGCAAAGGTCAGTGTGCTCTTTGCTGAGGACTGGGGTTACCATGATGCCCAGGCTTTGTCTTTAAATTCTCCATTCACAAAATTCACAAAAAAAAAGTTGCCTCTAGACTCTGATCTTGGGTCAGTTTGGGATTTTCTCCACTAATGCTTAAGGTTATGATTGGGGGAGTGGAAGATAATCTTAGATCTGTACATTGAGGAAACTTCACCCCGGAGTCAATTTACCAAGCATGCCTGAAAGCCTGATGATATTGCTTTTTCAAAGGCATGAAGACTAGGTGTGAAGGAAATGTTATGAAGGAAACCCTAGTAATAGAAATGGTAGTGTTGTAATGTAATGAGTGATAATGTAATGAGTAATGAGTGATAGAAGTATCAATGATTTACACAGGACAGAGGAGTAGTCATTAGATTATGTAACAGTAACATGTTATGAAAGTGAATACGGAATTTATAGAGACCTTCGCAGATACCTATACACATGGAAAGTGGACATGCATCAAAGTGTGTCACAATTGCTAAATATAAGCACAACTGGAGACACCTCATCATTTTTGGAGACAGGTGTTTGACCTGACACTGCTGCAGAGTGTAGGGGGGATTGCTAACTAACTGTAAACAACCTTAGCTAGCTAGCTTTCCCATTATGAGCTGCACACCGTTCTTCGCTATCAAACAAAGGCTGTCTCCAGTTATGTTTACAGTGAGGTTTGTGACAGCTCCACTTCCAAGCATATTGCTCAGAAGTTGGAACCGGATCTGGGAACAGAACTGAAAATTGTAAAATAACTAAAGATTTTGAGGAACAGAAACAGAACCATGAACGAAAGTGATCTCTAGGGTTCTGGAACAGAACAATTATTTTAAAAGCATGGGAACCGGTTAATAACGTTCTTTTACATTCCTGATTGTTTTTTTCAGTCCCACAAAAAAACGCCATCAAGCGCCTGTGCAAAGCATTCACTCTGTATCTCAGAAACTTCTCCTTCCAGTGTCTACCTGCCAGCTAGTTTTCTAGGCAAGTTAAGGATACTATAGTTATCACGGTTATTTTTTTTATCAACAAAAAAGGTAAGGTAAAACAAGCTTGTTAGCTAGCTCTAGTCCAGAGCGTTGAGTTAGCCTCAGCGTTGAGCCAACTCTTGGACATTCAAAGTTCCTCCATATTAGCTGTTCCTCCGTAACTAGGTATCTAGCTAGCTCATAATGATGTAATTCAGTGAAGTAATGATAGGCCTACTTATTTCCTAAGAACTTAATGCACGTCACATCATGATGCCCAGCGCTTCAAGCCTCTTCCATATACACCCCTCTCCCACACTCTCTCCCCACCCCACAAAATGGCAGTTGCATCACGCCCACTAGCATGTAAACTAGCTTTCCCGGTCCATAGAAAGCTGCTGTATCTGCACTGATTGCTGGAGTTATTTGTTGAGCTAAATGTAAAAATGTTGATTCCACAAGTTAAAAAGGGAACAGAAAGGAACCATATGAACTGGTACTTTTGTCTTTCATACAAGTTCAGAACATTATTATGCTGGTCGGAACACTGGAACGGAACCTCCCAAAAATGTGGTTCTGTTCAGAACAAAAAGATTGGAAAATAATGTTGTTTCCAACCCCTGGTATTGCTACTTCTGCTCTGCTCAATTCAAACTGGTGTCATTATCAATTGACATCAATGCATAATTAACTGCAACTCTCATCTCTCCAGCGTAGCACTTCATCATTTATTTCCTTATAGAATCATAGCCGTGGGATCTGTGCTGCAGCACCTCTGCTAAATTGAAATACATTTGCCAAAGTTATTGAATTAGGCCTACTGTTGTCTGTTCAGAAAGACATTAAAGAAGTCAGAATACTACACCAGGATTATGCCTGTAATGTAGCCACATAGGATCAATAGCTCCCTTAAAAAATATCCTAGCTGTGAATTGTGTGCATCTTAAGCACAAGGTCTCAGGAAAGCGCGGCAAATCTATCAGTGAACAGCATGCAGCAGTCAGTGAAACTGGAAAGCTTTTTTAGGACTATAATTTCCTCCTCATATTGTACAGTGTGTGTCTCCACACACTCAGGTCTGGGCTACTGATGGATTCAAGGCAATACTTGTTTTATTTATTTCCATCTCTTTGTGCGGCACTAAAAAGATTCTGCTAAGTCCCCAGTCTTGTAAAATGATGTAGAATTGTATGGACTGTGTTTATAGACTGTCACATTTTCCCAGACCTCTAGGTTAACAATGTTCCGGCACCTCAGAGCACCCCAGGTCACCCCAATCTCGCTCTCACTTTTTGTTCTGGCACATCACAATTTCTAAATGTAGCAGTGGCAGTATGTCTCCCTTCTTGTCCATGACAATAGGTTTAGTCCAGCCAGGATCAGACCAGACACTGTGAAATCCCTACAATGATGCCCTAACGTTGCTCCCTACCGTAGCACCCTACCATAGCGCCCTATCATATCGCCCTTCCATAGCGCCCTACAAAGCTCTACCACACTAGCTTCCGACTTACCTAACTTCACTGTTAAGATATACAAACATGAGATAACCAACACAGTGAACAGGGTGAACTGTCGAGGTACCGAGGGTCTCTACCAAACTAGGTTAAATCCGCTTTTAGTTTTAAAGCACCTCATTGCTGGCATATATTGCAATTGTATGTTCTGGTGCCGCTCAGGCAATTTAAAATATTGATTGGGGACCTTCTTACTGAGGAATGTAATTGTTTTTCTTTAATATTTTTGTTGTGCTGTATTTTAACGACTTGTTTTATATAGTATTTGATTTGTCTTATGAAATTATATATGCAGGGCTCCCTTGTGAAAGAGACCCTGGTCTCAATGGTGACTCCCTGTTTAAATAAAGGTAACATAAATACACACACCCTGTATTCCCTGTGTAGTACCTCTAAACGACTGCACCAAATAAACATATTTCAGAATGGGACTATTTTCTCAGAATAAAAATATTCAGGATGATGAGACAGTTTTGGCAGAAGTAGAAACACAGCTATTATACAGTGAAAGCAGCTCTTCAAGTATTCAATCAGTGACAGACGAGGAAAACCTGGTCAATGCTGCAATGCTGCTTGCAATATCCTTCTCTGCCAGAGAGACAGTTCTATGTTGTATGTCAGCTGACAGCAGTGAACAGTACTAATGCTGGTGCATGTGAGTTTAGACCGCTGGGTCTGGGCTTCTCTGTTACATTCTCACACCCAGCAGGAGAATATCTTCATGAGCTGGTATTTTTAGAGATCTCCACATCCCCCTGCTGTCCCACTCTCCTCCCCCAACAATCAGCCTCATAAATCAGCATTTTGAAAGGGGAAGGCCCCACCAAGTCCTTTCTGGTCCCACACCCAGGAGACAACTCAGGCTTGCAGTCACCTTGGGAAAATCTCGGCACACCAGCGTGTGTGTGTGTGTTCTTCTGCGGAGTCCTATGAATTGGGATTTTCATGGCTACTGATGGGATGTATTATTAAAATCCACAGGCCATCACAACCCCCCACACACACACACACCACCCACACACACACACACCACCCCCCACACACACACGCACACACACCACCCCCCACACACACACCACCCCCCACACACACACTAGCCCATTATGTCTCTCCTGGTTCTAGCGCTCTCCTACGGTGTTTTTCTAGCTGGAATGTATCATGATGATAAGTCTCTATTATATACACTAACCCTTTGTCTTTGCTCTCTCTTCCTGCAAAACCTCTTATTGTCCTCTCTAGTGTATTGAGGATGTGTTCCAAAGGTCATCCTATGGGCCAAGGTCAAAAGTGCACTGTAGAGGGCATAGCGTGCCATTTGGAACGTAGCCCTGCTGGATGTGTTATCTGAGTGTTTCACAATAGTGACATGAAACAAGTTTAAGATATAACAGCCATAACGCTATTGTTTGTCATGACACAGGCAAGGCACTCTCTCTCACACACACACACACACACACACACACACACACACACACACACACACACACACACACACACACACACACGCACACACACACACACGCACACACACACGCACACACACACACACACACACACGCGCACACACACGCGCACACACACACACACACACACACACACACACACACACACACACACACACACACACACACACACACACACACACACACACACACACACACACACACACACACACGTGGACACTCATGCATACACTCACACGTCTATCACTCTGCAGTCACCCTTGAGTCAGTGAAGCTACAAGGCTAAATCAAATGGTTACCCAGTGCACTACTTCCACCTGAGCCTATAGGGAAGCCATACAAAGTCTCCCATACCCATGCTAGGTCAAGGGGAACTACTACTTCAAGGTCTCAGAGCACTATGACGGAACAATATTGAAATAGCCATTAGCTGAATGCATTACAACTAAACAAAGCTAGGTTTCACATCCGTTAGAACCACTCACCCCCATTTGACCTTCCTCCTTTTTCTGTAGCAACCAGTAATCCGGGTCACGGCACCAATGTAACAGTATGACTTTATGTCCGTCCCCGCCCATACTCATATATCATCATATTACATATTAGCTTCCTGATAGATTACTGTAAAAACTCCCTGTAAGTCACCCTCTATATCATCATATTACATATTCGCTTCCTTGATAGATTACTGTAAAAACTCCCCTGCAGACTCCAAGGTAAATACTCCCTTCACTATATCTCATAGCAAGCTTCCTTGATAGATTACTGTAAAAACTTGTAAATACTCCGCTCACTATATCATCATATTACATATTAGCTTCCTTGATAGATTACTGTAAAAACTCCCCTGTAAATACTCCCTCACTATATCATCATATTACATATTATCTTCCTTGATAGATTACTGTAATAACTCCCCTGTAACCCTGGAACTCCCTGTAAACTCATCATATTACATAGTCAGCTTCCTTGATAGATTACTGTAAAAACTCCCCTGTAAATACTCCCCTGCACTATATCACACTCCCCTCACTATATCATCATATTACATATTAGCTTCCTTGATAGATTACTGTAAAAACTCCCCTGTAACTCCTGTAAACACTCCCCCACGCGCACACACATACTCCCTCACTATATCATCATATTACATATTAGCTTCCTTGATAGATTACTGTAAAAACTCCACTGTAAATACTCCCACACTATACATCATATTACATATTATCTCCATGCATTACACTCACACTCCCCTATCACTCTGCAGTCCCCAGCAGGACCTGAGTCAGTGAATCACAAGGCTAAAGCTTCCTTGAAATTACTGTAAAAACCCTAAATTCCCCTCTATATCACATACTTACATATTAGCTTCCTGATAGCCTATAGGGAATTTGGACCCTGTAAATACTCTCCCATACCCATGCTAGGTCCTTGAAATATTAATTTAAGATGTATAGCACTACCACTGACACTATAGGAACCAATATTGTCTAAATAGCCATTAGCTGAATGCATTACAACTAAATGTGTTTCAAAGTAGGAATGGAGATGTGGAACCACATACAATCTTTTCATACTATCATCATATTACATATTAGCTTCCTTGATAGATTACTGTAAAAACTCCCCTGTAAATACTCCCCTCACTATATCATCATATTACATATTAGCTTCCTTGATAGATTACTGTAAAAACTCCCCTGTAACTCCCCTGTAAATACTTCCCTCACTATATCATCATATTACATATTATCTTCCTTGACAGATTACTGTAAAAACTCCCCTGTAAATACTCCCCTCACTATATCATCATATTACATATTAACTTCCTTGATAGATTACTGTGAAACTCCCCTGTAACTCCCCTGTAAATACTCCCCTCACTATATCATCATATTACATATTCTCTTCCTTGATAGATTACTGTAAAATTCCCCTCACTCTCCCACACTTCATGAAGCTATAACGAGCAGTGTGTTTCCACACACCACTGTGTATTGAGCAGTGTGTTAAGTTCTATTGGCTGCTCATGTTTTCATACACAGAGGTTGCATTCCAAATGGCATTCTATTCCATCTATTCTCTATGGGCCCTTGTCAAAAGTAGTGCACTAACTGGGAATAGGGTGCCAAATGAGACGCCGTTAAATACTTAACAATCCTTATTCACTATTCATCTTCTGATAATGTATTATACAGTTAGGAAACGATGCCTGCTCGCTTTGATAAATGACCCACTTAAGAAAAGGGATGGAGTGTGTAAGAGGCTTTACCCACACCAAGATGAATGACACATTAAAATGACTTTTCTTTCTTGATGCATAGCTGTACCAATTAATCAGATCATTCAAAACAGTGCTATGTCTTAAGATATACAACCCAGGCCAGAATTCAATCTGAGGTGCGTTGCAGAGCATTTGGCATTTAAAAGGTCCTTTCCAATTAAGCTGACATCTGCAGTGATTATGGATGTGATCTTTACAAACCCGGATACATTGCCTTTAAAAGTGGCATTGTTGACAGTGCTCAACAACACGCCTCAGATTGAATCCTGGCCCCAGTCTGACTCAGGACTGAATAAATCAGTGGTGCACTTCAGTAGTTCTATTCTAGTATTTACAGGTCATTGTGTTGGAGTAGCTCCATCATCAACAGACGTGTGACGCTCTACAGGCCTTCTGTATCAGGATGCTTACATTGGCTACTGCAGTGAGAAATGTGTGTCTGTGTGTGATTGTACTTGCCTATGGAGCAGCAAGAGCAACTGCCCCTCCGTCCCTTCAGGCTATGCTCAAACCCTACATGAGCACCTTGTTCTGCCACCGCAGAAATCGTTCTGCCACCGCAGAAAGCGTTCTGAAGCGTTCTGCCATGACTGTGACATGTGGTTGTTCCACCTAGCTATCTTAAGATGAATGCACTAACTGTAAGTTGTTCTGGATAAGAGCACCTGCTAAATGACTCAAATGTAAATGTATATTGATGGCTGTGGATTTGGCTGCAGGCCAACCATCGAGTGCTTCTAAAATGTTACCTGTGACAGAGTATTGTCACCAGAGACAATATGTCCCTCACACATCTCTTTACTCTCTCAGACTAACAAGGATAAAGGAACACAGTGTGGTGAGAGGGGAGATAAAGGAAGAGGAGGTATGGGATGACACAGAAAGAGGAGGTATGGGAAGACACAGAAAGAGGAGGTATGGGAAGACACAGGAAGATGAGGTATGGGAAGACACAGGAAGAGGAGGTATGGGATGACACAGAAAGAGGAGGTATGGGATGACAGAAAGAGGAGGTATGGGAAGACACAGGAAGAGGAGGTATGGGAAGACACAGGAAGAGGAGGTATGGGAAGACACAGGAAGAGTAGGTATGGGAAGACACAGGAAGAGGAGGTATGGGAAGAAACATTAAGATTAGGTATGGGAAGACACAGGAAGAGGAGGTATGGGAAGACACAGGAAGAAGAGGTATGGGAAGACACAGGAAGAGGAGGTATGGGAAGACAGAAGAGGAGGTATGGGAAGACACAGGAAGAGGAGGTATGGGAAGACACAGGAAGAGGGATGGGAAGACACAGGAAGAGGAGGTATGGAATGACACAGAAAGAGGAGGTATGGGAAGACACAGAAGAGGAGGTATGGGAAGACACAGGAAGAGGAGGTATGGGATGACACAGACAGAGGAAGTATGGGAAGACACAGGAAGAGGAGGTATGGGAATGATACAGAAGAGGAGGTATGGGAAGACACAGGAAGAGGAAGAGGAGGTATGGGATGACACAGAAAGAGGAGGTATGGGATGACACAGAAAGAGGAGGTATGGGAAGACACATTAAGATTAGGTATGGGAATACACAGGAAGAGGAGGTATGGGAAGACACATTAAGATTACGTATGGGAAGACACAGGAAGAGGAGGTATGGGAAGACACAGGAAGAGGAGGTATGGGAAGACACTGGAAGAGGAGGTATGGGAAGACACAGAAAGAGGAGGTATGGGAAGACACAGGAAGGGGAAGTATGGGAAGACACAGGAAGAGGAGGTATGGGAAGACACAGGAAGATTAGGTATGGGAAGAAAGAATGGAAGAGGAGCATGGGATGATACAGGAAGGGGAGGTATGGGAAGACACAGGAAGAGGAGGTATGGGAAGACACAGAAAGAGGAGGTATGGGAAGACACAGGAAGAGGAGGTATGGGATGATACAGAAAGACACAGGAAGAGGAGGTATGGGAAGACACAGGAAGAGGAGGTATGGGAAGACACAGGAAGAGGAGGTATGGGGAAAGAGGAGGTATGGGAGACACAGAAAGAGGAGGTATGGGAAGACAGACAGGAAGAGGAGGTAGAAAACACAGAAGAGGAGGTATGGGATGACACAGGAAGAGGAGGTATGGGATGATACAGGAAGAGGAGGTGTGGGAAGACAGAAAGAAGAGGAGGTATGGGAAAAATAGGAAGAGGAGGTATGGGAAAACACAGGAAGAGGAGGTATGGGAAGACACAGGAAGATGGGGAGGTATGGAAAGGATACTGTGGGAAGATACAGGAAGAGAGGTATGGGAAGATACAGGAAGATGAGGTATGGGAAGATACAGGAAGATGAGGTATGGGAAGACAGAAAGGAAGAGGAGGTATGAGAAGATACAGGAAGAGAAGGTATGGGAAGATACAGGAAGAGGAGGTATGGGAAGACAGAAAGGAAGAGGAGGTATGGGAAGACAGAAAGGAAGAGGAGGTATGGGAAAACACAGGAAGAGGAGGTATGAGAAGATACAGGAAGAGAATGTATGGGAAGATACAGGAAGAAGAGGTATGGGAAGATACAGGAAGGAGATGAGGTATGGGAAGACAGAAAGGAAGAGGAGGTATGAGAAGATACAGGAAGAGAGGTATGGGAAGACACAGGAAGATGAGGTATGGGAAGACAGAAAGGAAGAGGAGGTATGAGAAGATACAGGAAGATGAGGTATGGGAAGACACAGGAAGAGGAGATATGGGAACACAGAAAGAGGAGGTATGGGATGACACAGAAGAGGAGGTATGGGATGACACAGAAAGAGGAGGTATGGGATGATACAGAGGAAGAGGAGGTATGGGAAGACACAGGAAGAGGAGGTATGGGATGACACAGAAAGAGGAGGTATGGGAAGATACAGAAAGAGGAGGTATGGGAAGACACAGGAAGAGGAGGTATGGGAAAACACAGGAAGAGGAGGTATAAAAATACAGAAGAAGAGGAGGTATGGGAAAACACAGGAAGAGGAGGTGTGGAAAACACAGGAAGAGGAGGTATGGGAAGATACAGGAAGAGTAAGAGGAGATATGGGAATGTATGGGAAGACACAGGAAGAGGAGGTGTGGGAAAACACAGGAAGAGGAGGGGATATGGGAAGACACAGGAAGAGGATGGAAAACACAGGAAGAGGAGGTATGGGAAGATACAGGAAGATGAGGTATGGGAAGATACAGGAAGAGGAGGTATGGGAAGACACAGGAAGAGGAGATATGGGAAGACACAGGAAGAGGAAGATGGGAAGATATAGAGAAGAGGACTGGAAGATGAGATATGGGAAGACAGAAAGGAAGAGGAGGTATGGAAGACACAGGAAGAGGAGGTATGGGAAGACAAAGGAAGAGGAGGTATGAGATATGGGAAGAAAGAAAGGAAGAGGAGGTATGGGGAAGAACACTTGACAGAAATGTATGGGAGACACAGGAAGGAGGTAGGAGGACAGAAAAAAATATACAGGAAGAGGAGGTGTGGGAAAACACAGGAAGAGGAGGTATGAGAAGATACAGGAAGAGAATGTAGACAGGGAAGATACAGGAAGAGGAGGTGTGGGAAAACACAGGAAGAGGAGGTATGGAAAACACAGGAAGAGGAGGTATGGGAAGATACTGGAAGAGGAGGTGTGGGAAGACACAGGAAGAGGAGATATGGGAAGACACAGGAAGAGGAGGTATGGGAAGATACTGGAAGATGAGGTATGGGAAGACAGAAAGGAAGAGGAGGTATGAGAAGATACAGGAAGATGGGGTATGGGAAGACAGAAAGGAAGAGGAGGTATGGGAAGACAGAAAGGAGGATGAGGTATGGGAAGACAGGAAGGAAGAAGAGGTATGGGAAGACAGAAAGGAAGAGGAGGTATGGGAAGGCACAGGAAGAGGAGGTATGGGAAGACAGAAAGGAAGAGGAGGTATGGGAAGACAGAAAGGAAGAGGAGGTATGAGGGAAGGACAGGAAGAGGAGGTATGGGAAGGCACAGGAAGAGGAGGTATGGGAAGACAGAAAGGAAGAGGAGGTATGGGAAGGCACAGGAAGAGGAGGTATGGGAAGGCACAGGAAGAGGAGATATGGGAAGGCAGAAAGAAAGAGGAGGTATGGGAAGACAGAAAGGAAGAGGAGGAATGGGAAGATATAGGAAGAGGTATGAGGAGACAGAAAGGAAGAGGAGGTATGGGAAGACATAGGAAGAGGTATGAGGAGACAGAAAGGAAGAGGAGGTATGGGAAGACATAGGAAGAGGTATGAGGAGACAGAAAGGAAGAGGAGATATGGGAAGACACAGGAAGAGGTATGAGGAGACAGAAAGGAAGAGGAGGAATGGGAATATATAGGAAGAGGTATGAGGAGACAGAAAGGAAGAGGAGGTATGAGAAGATACAGGAAGATGAGGTATGGGAAGACACAGGAAGAGGAGATATGGGAAGACACAGGAAGAGGAGATATGGGAAGACACAGGAAGAGGAGGTTTGGGAAGACAGAAAGGAAGAGGAAGAGAGAAAAGGGGGAGGAAAATAGGCAATGGTTCATTACAGAATGGTTCATTTCAGCTGTTCAGGTCGGCGACACAGAAAAAAATAGCCTTTTTAGCTTGCAGGTTGAACCCTTTTGGCTTCCATGTAGAATCCTCTGTAGAACTGGTTTTACATAGACCCTAAAAAGGTTCTACCTGGAACCAAAAGGGGACAGCCGAAGAACCCGTTTAGGTTCTAGATTAGGTTCTAGGTTCTAGTTCTACACCTTTGTATCCCCATCAAATCAAGTAGAAATGCAACTTTCTCTCCACATCTTGATGGGTTCACCAGAGGTGAGGAAACACCCCAGTGGACTATATAACATCTAATGCCCTGATGTATTGTTGATCAGGCATCTTATCTCTCACCGAATGGCAGCCAGATTGGTGGGGAATAACATTTAGCCATAACACCCTCTGAAAGGCCACAGCTGCCACTTCCTGTGATAGACACCATAAATCTCAAACAACAAATCGTACACAACACCAATCCATTTATGCTGTTTTACACTGAGATCGAGGCTGATTAAAATCTTACCAAGGAGATATTATAGGATTGTTATTGTTTTTCGAGTGTGTTTATAATTTAGCAGAGGCTCCTTTACAACAGAGACCTTGGTAAATAGAAGGATCTGATGACATTCAGCACTGATGAATATGACCGACAATCTGAAAATCAATGGGCAGCGACAATAATGAAATGAAGTAAAAATGACAATGGGCAGAGACAATGGCAGCGACAATGGGCAGCACAATGGGCAGCGACAATGGGCAGCGACAATGGGCAGAGACAATGGGCAGCGACAATGGGCAGCGACAATGGGCAGAGACAATGGGCAGCGACAATGGGCAGCGACAATGGGACAATGGGCAGAGACAATGGGCAGAGACAATGGGCAGCGACAATGGGCAGAGACAATGGGCAGCGACAATGGGCAGCGACAATGGGCAGCGACAATGGGCAGCGACAATGGGCAGCGACAATGGGCAGCGACAATGGGCAGCGACAATGGGCAGCGACAATGGGCAGCGACAATGGGCAGCGACAATGGGCAGCGACAATGGGCAGAGACAATGGGCAGAGACAATGGGCAGAGACAATGGGCAGAGACAATGGGCAGAGACAATGGGCAGCGACAATGGGCAGAGACAATGGGCAGAGACAATGGGCAGCGACAATGGGCAGAGACAATGGGCAGCGACAATGGGCAGCGACAATGGGCAGCGACAATGGGCAGCGACAATGGGCAGAGACAATGGGCAGCGACAATGGGCAGCGACAATGGGCAGCGACAATGGGCAGCGACAATGGGCAGAGACAATGGGCAGCGACAATGGGCAGCGACAGCGACAATGGACAATGGGCAGAGACAATGGGCAGAGACAATGGGCAGAGACAATGGGCAGAGACAATGGGCAGAGACAATGGGAGACAATGGGCAGGCAGAGACAATGGGCAGCGACAATGGGCAGAGACAATGGGCAGAGACAATGGGTTAAGCGACAATGGGACAATGGGCAGAGACAATGGGCAGCGACAATGGGCAGCAATGGGACAATGCACACAATGGGCAGAGACAATGGGCAGAGACAATGGGCAGCGACAATGACAATGGGCAGAGACAATGTAAGACAATGGGCAGCGACAATGGGCAGCGACAATGGGCAGCGACAATGGGCAGCGACAATGGGCAGCGACAATGGGCAGCGACAATGGGCAGCGACAATGCACATTAATAAACATGTCTGTAAGTGTGCCAATGTTTTTTATTTAGTCAAGATGGCAAATTTTGATCTGTAATTTTTTTTGAGAAAGAATAAACAGTTCTGTTAACACACACACACTGTTAGAAAGGTAATGAACACTAACAGTAATGTAAACAACAACACTATTGATCTATCTCTGACTGTGTCCCACATGGCACCATGTTCCCTGTGCAGTGCAGTTTCTTTGTTGTGAGGTTTAAATAGATGTAAGATGTAAATGTGAGAACTGATGACTATTTGATACTGTTTGATGATAATAATCTGATTCTGCTTTGATGATAATAGTCTGATTCTGTTTTGATGATAATAATCTGATTCTGCTTTGATGATAATAGTCTGATTCTGCTTTGATGATAATAATCTGATTCTGCTTTGATGATAATAGTCTGATTCTGTTTTGATGATAATAGTCTGATTCTGCTTTGATGATAATAGTCTGATTTTGCTTTGATGATAATAGTCTGATTCTCTGATTCTGCTTTGATGATAATAGTCTGATTCTG